>NC_053393.1:153172329-153473334 GCF_905171765.1 Bufo bufo
CTAGACAGAAGAATTGCTTTACCGTATAATTCTGGATCTGGGAGACCTATCCCTCCACTCCGTACTGGTTTAGAGAGAAGGGAAAGGGATAGTCTAGATTTTTTTCCCGTTCCAAATAAAAGTTCAAATTTCTTTCCTAATTGAGTCATAGTAGGACTTAGGAACCGGAATTGGGAGAGCTTGTTGGAGGTAGGTGAGGCGAGGAAGAATTAGTGAAGTGAGGAGGTTCTTACGACCAAACCAAGAAAAGTGTGGGGAGATTTGTATTAAGGTTATCTATGGTTCTTAAACATTGATTGTAGCAAAGGGGTATAATTAAGGGAGAAGACTTCAGAGATGTTAGGGCTCATTTTCACCCCCATGTAGGTCACATACGGGAACTAGTGATGAGCGGCAGGGGTCATATTCGAATTCGCAATATTTCGCGAATATTTCGTAGAATATTCGTCGAATATTCGCAAATTCGAATATTCATTATATTCTACGATTTTTTTTACTCGAAAAATCGGCAAGGTAATGATCGTGTAATATGCGAATCTTCGTATTCAAATTTTCAAATTTTTATTGCGAATTTTTCAACTTTTAGACAAAGAATATTATAGCACTATATTAGCTAAATTGATCTATATTCGTTTTTTTTTTTGGAATATTCGCTATATTGCTATAACTTCGTTTTTCGAATATTCGTAATATTCTAAAACAAGAATATATAGCAATATAGCGAATATTCGAAAAAAAAAACGAATATAGAGAAATTTTGCTAATATAGTGCTATATTCTTCTTTGTCTAATAGTTGTAATTTTTTACTCATCTGAAGTTCAGATTGGAAAAAAAATTACAACTATTAAAAAAAAGATTATAGCACTATATTAGCTAAATTGCTCTATATTCGTTTTTTTTCCGATTATTCACTATATTGCTATAACTTCGTTTTTTCGAATATTCGTAATATTCTAAAACAAGAATATATAGCAATATAGCGAATATTCGAAAAAAACGAATATAGAGCAATTTAGCTAATATAGTGCTATATTCTTCTTTGTCTAATAGTTGTAATTTTTTTCTCATCATGTATTAATTTATAGTAAATGCAATTTTCTTAATCTTGACTTCTGTGTACGCACTCTTTTCTGGTTGCGGAGTCAAATCACCTGCCTTGTTCTCGGTTCACAGCCTAAATCTCTCAAAATCCTCTATTCTATTGCTGGGTGACATGAACCCCCTTTTCCCGTGAATGAACCTCTGCTGTGCCTGGGTGACAGGGGCCTAAATCTCTCAAAATCCTCTGTTCTATTGCTGGGTGACATGAACCCCCTTTTGCCGTGAATGAACTCCTGCTGTGCCTGGGTGACAGGGGCCTAAATCTCTAAAAATCCTCAGTTCTATTGCTGGGTGACAAGAACCCCCTTTTGCTGTGAATGAACCCCTGCTCTGCATTGCTGACAGGGAACTAAATTTAGTGAAAACATCTGTTACTGATCGGAAGATGCGCGACTACAAGCGCACGCTGCTGATGGCATTCCCACCTGACAACGGGGGCACAGTCGAAGCACAAGGCGAAGGTGCAATGAGCAGGACACTGGGTCAGTGGGTCAGCTATGCAGTGGGTCAGGTTATATGTGTAGTAGTTTGTGACGCCAATTGCAGCTTGCGCAGGTACTGTAGCAGGGCCCTTTAAGATGTTATAGCTCACGTACCAGGTGAGGAATGCCAGAGGGGGAATAGTGTCTCTGTGTAGTAGATATGATCGTGTCAACGGTGTCTCCTACCTTGGTACGGCTGGACTCCTGAATCCTGGCTCACTTGCAATAAAATTGAGTGTGATCAGTAGGAGTAATTGAGGAACTTTGATAGCAGTAAATGAGATCCAAACAGGTAATATGATCCAACTTGTCTTTACTTAATGCAGCTTTGAATCCATAGAAGTTACAGCAATAGTCTTGGGTCCCAGCAGGTATTGGCAATATGTGGCAGGAATCTATATGTATTCTGCTTCTTGTACATATGCCTAGAGATTCTGGCAGCTATCTGTCTTCTGCTCTAACTTTAGTCTGCTTGGTTTGGGCCTGACTAGCTGAGGAGGTACTTGGTTTCTCCTGGTCTTTGGATCTGGAAGTGCTGCTTGCTTTGTCAACCAGCTGAGGTAGATGACTCAGGGTGATCCTGGGCCTCAGCCGAGGCTGGATTCTAGGTTGGGATCCCTGTTTCTGGGAGCTCCTACCAACACAGCCTTCCCCAAGGAGGGGGCTGGTACACACTAACTAGAACTTTCCTTCCACCCCATGAGGCAGGATGTGGGAACATTCCACTCCTCCTCAGAAAGGGGGGAGCTAGCCTGGAATGAACTATTCCAGCCTAGGGATACTAACTGGCTATGATCTGCTACATACTGCTGCCACCTGCTGGTGTACATTGAAATTACAGCAAGATATATCAAACAGGCCTGAAAATACATATAATGGAAATGCACAGTTAGATCACACTAGATGGGAATACACATATACACCTGACATTATTGTAGCAGGGATACAGAAGTTTTAGTGACATACTCCAGGATGTTACAAAGGCAGAGGAGGAGGAAGAGGTCGCCAACGCAGCTGGGGCACCGCCAGCACCTGAGAAGGCACGGTTAGCATGGCCCAAATGTGGAAAAGCTTTGTCAGCCTTGGAGGTGCTGACCTGCCCTGCAGCCAGTGTATAGTGTGAACGCGTGTTTAGCACAGCAGAGAGCATTATCACAGGCCGCAGCCAATGTGAACAAGCTTACGTTTATTAAAATGAACCAGGAATGGATCCCACAGGCCTCAACCATCCGTTCTTGAACTCAAGTGCACTTATTCTTTGTTTTATTTTGTTATATGTCCCAATATTTTGGGGGATACCCCAATTTAAAAAAAAAAAAACAACACAAATCAGTGTTGGCTACCTATTCCTCCTTCACCACCGCTTCCACCTACACCGCCACGTTAACCTACACCGCCACATCCACCCATCCACCGCTTCCTCAACCTTCTACTCATAGATCCAGATTTTTATATTTAATTTTTCTGTATTTTATGTTATTTTAAGTCATTTCCCTATTCACATTTGTTTGCAGAACAATTGCCATGCTCTTAAACACATTTTGATGCCCTTTGCAGCCCTCTAGCCCTTTTCAGGACTATTTTAGAGCCATTTTAGTGGCCAAAAGTTCGGGTCCCCATTGACTTCAATGGGGTTCGGGATCAAGTTCGGGGCCCGAACTCGAACTTTTTTTTCAAGTTCATCCGAACCTGCCGAACTCGAACATCCAGGTGTCTGCTCAACTCTAGAGACTAGCACAATCCTTGCAGCTGCCACAATCAATTCAAAACCAATTTTGCTATAATGCACCCATGAGCCATCTGAATAAAGAACAAAATCCATATGACCCTATCAGTGCCTACACCGCATATGTCCAACCTGCGGCTCTCCTGCTGGTGAGAAACTACTACTCCCATCATTGCTGGATACCCTACAGCTATCAGCCTACAGAAGGGCATGGTGGGAGTAGTAGTTTTACAACTGCTGGAGAGCTGCATGTTGGCCAGCAATAACCGATACTATCACACACATCATTCTACAAACCGGATTCCAAAAAATTTTGGGACACTAAACAAATCGTGAATAAAAACTGAATGCAATGATGTGGAGGTGCCAACTTCTAATATTTTATTCAGAATAGAACATAAATCACGGAACAAAAGTTTAAACTGAGAAAATGTACCATTTTAAGGGAAAAATATGTTGAATCAGAATTTCATGGTGTCAACAAATCCCCAAAAAGTTGGGACAAGGCCATTTTCACCACTGTGTGGCATCTCCCCTTCTTCTTACAACACTCAACAGACGTCCGGGGACCGAGGAGACCAGTTTCTCAAGTTTAGAAATAGGAATGCTCTCCCATTCTTGTCTAATACAGGCCTCTAACTGTTCAATCGTCTTGGGCCTTCTTTGCTGCACCTTCCTCTTTATGATGCGCCAAATGTTCTCTATAGGTGAAAGATCTGGACTGCAGACTGGCCATTTCAGTACCCGGATCCTTCTCCTACGCAGCCATGATGTTGTGATTGATGCAGAATGTGGTCTGGCATTATCTTGTTGAAAAATGCAGGGTCTTCCCTGAAAGAGATGATGTCTGGATGGGAGCATATGTTGTTCTAGAACCTGAATATATTTTTCTGCATTGATGGTGCCTTTCCAGACATGCAAGCTGCCCATGCCACACGCACTCATGCAACCCCATACCATCAGAGATGCAGGCTTCTGAACTGAGCGTTGATAACAACTTGGGTTGTCCTTGTCCTCTTTGGTCCGGATGACATGGCGTCCCAGATTTCCAAAAAGAACTTCGAATCGTGACTCGTCTGACCACAGAACGAAGTCTTCCATTTTGCCACACTCCATTTTAAATGATCCCTGGCCCAGTGAAAACGCCTGAGCTTGTGGATCTTGCTTAGAAATGGCTTCTTCTTTGCACTGTAGAGTTTCAGCTGGCAACGGCGGATGGCACGGTGGATTGTGTTCACTGACAATGGTTTCTGGAAGTATTCCTGAGCCCATTCTGTGATTTCCTTTACAGTAGCATTCCTGTTTGTGGTGCAGTGTCGTTTAAGGGCCCGGAGATCATGGGCATCCAGTATGGTTTTACGGCCTTGACCCTTACGCACAGAGATTGTTCCAGATTCTCTGAATCTTCGGATGATGTTATGCACAGTTGATGATGATAGATGCAAAGTCTTTGAAATTTTTCGCTGGGTAACACCTTTCTGATATTGCTCCACTATCTTTCTGCGCAACATTGTGGGAATTGGTGATCCTCTACCCATCTTGGCTTCTGAGAGACACTGCCACTCTGAGAAGTTCTTTTTATACCCAATCATGTTGCCAATTGACCTAATTAGTGTTAATTGGTCTTCCAGCTCTTCGTTATGCTCAAATTTACTTTTTCCAGCCTCTTATTGCTACTTGTCCCAAATTTTTTGGGATTTGTTGACACCGTGAAAATTGGAATCAATGTATTTTTCCTTTAAAATGATACATTTACTCGGATTAAACGTTTGATCTGTCATCTACGTTCTATTACAAATAAAATATTGACATTTGCTATCTCCACATCATTGCATTCAGTTTTTATTCACAATTTGTTTAGTGTCCAAACCTTTTTGGAATCCGGTTTGTATATAAATCCATAAAAAGGACTATATTTAAATAAAATTTTATACCAAAAATTAATGTATGCTATATAAAGGAGTTAATGGATTTGCAAATATTTTAAACCACGGTTGCTATGCAACATCAGGTTTTAATGCATTGCACAAAAGGAAAAACCAATGTATGCAAAGCAATAAAGACTAGGCCTTGTACAATAAAATCTAAACCAGGGATGGTCAACCTGTGTTCCTCCAGCTTTTGCAAAACTACTACTCCCATCATTGCCGGATACCCTACAGCTATCAGCCTACAGAAGGGCATGGTGGGAGTAGTAGTTTTACAACAACTAGAGGTCCGCAGGTTGAACATCTCTGATCTACAAATCACTGTGATTGTCCATGTCCAGAAGCAGCATAGAAAATGTTCTAATGAGCCCCCAAATATCACTCACACTCAAATGTACACTTTCTATGCTGTTCCAGGACAGATAGGACACAAAAAAACAGACCTTATATCAAATCTGTACACAAAAATTACACATTACATATTATAATATATGATACTCACTAATTTTATCACGTTTGGCGATATTAGCGGACTCCCAGGCCGAGGTCATCAATTCTGTTGCGATCTCCTCCCAACAGCGGTCCTTCAAAGCACGGCCTTGATATTGTTCCTTCCTTGTATCCCACAAGAATGGGCGTTCCTGGATCATGATGATCAACCTTTCCACTTCATATGCCATTTTTTTGACCAACTTTTCACAGAGGAGACACTCAGCAGAGCAGACAGGATACAGCTTTCCTTGGTACTGAAAGCACATGGCACAGGGGGCTGGCCTTTTTTATTTATTTCCTGTCAACGGATCCGAAAATGTGGATGACATGCGGATGCTTTTAGAATGTCTTCCGCATTTTTTGCGGATCCATTGACTACAATGGGATGACGGAACGGAAATTCGGACAAATAGTAGGACAAGGTATATTTTTTTCCAGGATCCGCATGCACGGAACCCACTGAACGGAATCACGGATGCGGAGAGCACCATGAGTGCTGTCCGCATATTTGCAGAAGCCATTGAAAATGAATGGATCCGCATAACGTTCCGCTTTTTTGCGGAACGGATGCGGAATACAAAAACAGGCGTGTGAATGGACCCTAAGAATATCTATTAGTAAGTGTAATATCTCCCTACTTTCTTTACAATTGTAATAAGTGCTAACAAAGTGGTCAACCCCTTTAAGTACTGCCTTCTCGCAGCTTACCAAGCACAGTGCCATACATTGTACAGGGAATGTGTTTGGTATCGCAGCTCAGCCCCATTCACTTGAACTGCGACGAGGTCATGTGACCAATGAACGTGATGTCACAAGCCTGTTGAAAGCTGCACCACAGCCACCTCAAACAGCTGATCAGCGGGGGTCCTGGATGTCAGACCTAGCAGTTAAGAAGTAATGGATAACTCCTTTAAACTTTTTTTTTATTTCCCTATATATATTTAAAAAATTTATATAATCCTGTAATTTTCCCACTGGCCACTAGGTCTAATGATAGATCATGATTTCCTGTTCTGTTCATGTATCTTTTCAATAGCTATTATCATTATCACCACAGTCAGAATTACCATGACAAGTAACACTGCTATATAGATAACACAGGATCCACCATTCGCAATAGGTGATATCACAGCTTATCAGCTCCCTCCTGACCTCTGCACAGGTCATAATGTCTAAAAATCTCTCCCATAGAAGTCAATAGGATCCCCTCCTGTCCCTTGTGTATATGGCTCATGTAGTTGCTCTCAAAAGACAGGAAGTCTTAACATAATTTAGTCCTAATGGCCAGTGTGAAAATTGCAGGATTGTACTCATTTTTTTTATATAGATAGTGACATGGAAAAATTAAACCAAAAATATTTTTAGCATAAAAATGTGATTTAAACAATAAGTCATTTTCTGATCACATATTCCCTTTAATTGATTTATGTATTGATGCAAATGTGAACATTTTTGTGCCCAATTCATTTCTGAAAAACATGTTTGCAGATGATGACAGAATGTCAATGTACAACCTCTGCTGCTGGCAAGTGTTCAGAGCTATTTTTAATAGTTTTTCATTAGCAGAATAGCAAAGTTGTTAAAAAGTTAAAAGATGTTCAAATTACAAAACAACCCCAAAGGAATTACAGTTGAGAACATTGATGTTTTCCTTATTTCTTGACTGTCATCTATATAGCACTATAATAATAGCAAAGGCAGGTGCACTCTGCGGACTTACTAAGCACTCAAACTGATGTTAAAATTGAGAGATTAGCCAACATATCCTACTATGGAGGACATGTGTGAGCCCGAGCACCGAGCCAAGGTTTCTCAAGTAGCTCGGGTCCTAACACTCACCTACCTGAGCCGTATAGGCAATACCAGGGGCCAGGTACTAAATTCACCCACTGGCCTCTGGTATTGTCCATATGGCTCAGGTAGGTGAGTGTTAGGACCCAAGCTACTTGAGAAACCTTGGCGCGGTGCTCGGGCTCAGACATGTCCTCCACAGTAGGATATGTTAACTTATCTCTCAATTTTATTTCAGTTTGAGGGTTTAGTAAGTCCTCAGAGTGCACCTGTCTTTGCTATTATTATATTGTTATATTGGTTATCACATCCACATAATTGCTATCTTGTGTAGGATGTTTATTGTGGTACTTGTGGTCCGCTGCGGACATCCTCCACTGTATGCATTTTTGCTGGGGATCACCATTAGCAATGGGCCACAAGTGCAGGATTTTCTCCCCTGTATACACATGCACAACTGCATATGCAAATGTCGATTGAGGGGTTAAAAAAATATAATAATTAACTCACCTTATCCACTTGATCGCACAGCCGTCTTCTTTCTTCTTCTTTCAGGACCTGCAAAAGGACCTTTGATGATGTAATCCTTCTATCTTCATTCAGCAGGACCTGAGCTGACGTCACCATGCTCAACACGTGGTGAGCGCTAGTGATGAGCGGCAGGGGTCGTATTCGAATTCGTTATATTTCGCGAATATTTTGTAGAATATTCGTCGAAAATTCGCAAATTTTTACTCGAAAAATCGGAAAGGTAATGATTGTGTAATATGCGAATTTTTGGAATTCAAATTTTCGGATTCAAATTTTTTATTGCAAATTTTTCAACTAACAACTATTAGACAAAGAAGATTATAGCACTATATTTGCTAAATTGCTCTATATTCGATTTTTTTCGAATATTCTCTATATTGCTATAACTTGGTTTTTTCGAATATTCGTAATATTCTAAAACAAGAATATTTAGCAATATAGCGAATATTCAAAAAAAACGAATATAGAGAAAAATTCGCAAACACTACTAATCCTAAAGTCAAGTATATTGCAGCCTTCTTATTGGCCCACAAGCTAGAAGCAGTGAGGGATCATGTGTACTGCTAAAAAAAATAAAAATCGAAAAAAAAATTGAATATTCGAAATTACGAATATATATAACTATATCCTTTTGCAGGTCCTGAAAGAAGAAGAAAGAAGATGATGCCGGCTGCGCGATCAAGTGGACGAGGCGAGTTAATTTTTTTTATATTTTAAGCCCTCAATCGACATTTTAGTAAGCATTCTGTATAAAGAATGCTATTATTTTCCCTTATAACCATGTTATAAGGGAAAATAATACAGTGAATTTACTTTAATGGGGCCCGGGGTTGCTCATCCCTATCATCTCCTAGCAACCATGCATGAAAATCGCACCGCATCCGCACTTGCTTGCGGATGCTTGCCATTTTCACGCGGCCCCATTCTTCTCTATGGGGCCTCCGTTGTGTGAAAATATATATGATGAAATATATGATGAATATATACCGTATTTTTCGCCCTATAAGATGCACCGGCCCATAAGAGGCACCTAGGTTTTTGGGGAGGAAAATAAGAAAAAAAATATTTTTAACCAAAAGGTGTGCTGTGTGTTTGGTGGGTTTGGAACTAATGGTGGTCTGTGGATGGCACTATTACTGGAGATCTGTGGATGACGGACACTGTTATGGGGGGATCTGTGGATGACGGACACTGTTATGAGGGGATCTGTGGATGACGGACACTGTTATGGGAGGATCTGTGGATGACGGACACTGTTATGGGGGATCTGTGGATGACGGACACTGTTATGGGGGGATCTGTGGATGACTGACACTGTTATGGGGGATCTGTGGATGACGGACACTGTTATGGGGGATCTGTGGATGACGGACACTATTATCGGGGGATCTGTGCATGACGGACACTGTTATGGGGGGGATCTGTGGCTTGCACTGTTACAGGGGGATCTGTGGATGGCACTGTTACAGGGGGGATCTGTGGATGGCACTGTTACAGGGGGGATCTGTGGATGGCACTGTTACAGGGGGATCTGTGGAAGGCACTGTTATATATGTGCCATCCACAGACCCCCCCACCCCATAACAGTGCCATCCACAGACCCCCCCAGCCCATAACAGTGCCATCCACAGACTCCCCCAGCGCATAACAGTGCCATCCACAGACCACCCCAGCCCATAACAGTGCCATCCACAGACCCCCCCAGCCCATAACAGTGCCATCCACAGATATCCCCCATAAAAATGTCATCCACAGATCCCCCCCCCTTCCCCCGCCGCTCCGGTATATTAATATAAGATGTCTTATTCAATTAATAGTTATTAAACATGCCCCCCAACTCCTAATAGTACCTTACATCCTAACCGCTTCAGTACAATGCCGGCAGGCAGGCCGGGCGGCCGGCGCGTCCCTCACTGACGTCACTTGCCTGCGCCGCCTGCTTCATTCATAAAGTAGGCGGCGCAGGCACGTGACATCAGGGAGTTACGCTGCCGCCGGCCCGGCCTGCCTGCCTGCATTCTACAGAAGCTGTTAGGATGTAAGGTACTATTAGGAGTGAGGGGGCATGTTTAATAACTATTAATTGAATAAGACATCTTATATTAGTATACCGGAGCGGCGGGGCGGGGCTATACTACACTGACTGCACCGCCCGCCTCTATTGCCGGCCCCCAGCTCCTCCTCCCAGTCCCTCCCCGAGTCCCCGCTCGCTCGTACATCGCAGCTTGCAATGTAAAACTGCAAGCATTCGCCCCATAAGACGCAGGGGCATTTTCCTCCTATTTTGGGGGGAGAAAAAGTGCGTCTTATGGGGCAGAAATACGGTATATACATGAAAAATATAGAACATGCTGTGATTTTCACGCAACGCACAAGTGATGCGTTAAAATCACCACTCATCTGCACAGCCCGCTGAAGTGAATTGTTCGGGATTCAGCGGGTGCAATGCGTTCACCTCACGCATTGCACCTGCGCGGAAAACTCGTCCAAGTGAAAGGGACCTTAGTGTTGAGCGAATTGAAGTATCCAAAGTGGACTTCAATCCAAATTTCAGGAAAAATTTGATGTGCAGCGAAACTGAATTTCCATGTGCTTCATGGTAACTAATCAATTTTCCCAGAAATGTCAGCAAAAAAAAAACATACCTCATCCGTTTGCACGTGAGGAGGTGGCTGCGGTCATCTAAATTGAAGACCCCACACGCGTAACATATGACGTCATCATGCAGCGTGCAAGATTTCACGTGAGGTCTTAAATCAAGATGGCCGCGGTGGCCTCTCCGTGTGGAAATGGATAAGGTGAGTATTATTTTTTTTTTACCAGATTAACCCATGAAAGCCATCACTATTATTCTCAGATGCCGTGGTCAGCGATGAACATGGCATCTGAGGGGTTCAATGATGGGGTGGTGGCACAATCATCGTTCCCCATCATTGTTCCTGCCACTTACAATGAAATGCGCTTCCTGATGAAATAATTTGTCACAAAGCATATTTCTTTGTGAAATTCGGCAAAGCAGCTGAATCGAATATTTGATAACTTCGCTCATCTCTAGTAAGTGTATATGCAAACATTGCTTTGGGTGTAGCTGAGGGGACAGTTCCTATTGCAGCTGACTTTCTGATTTTGCAGAAAAAACGTCATCTATGTTCTGTAGGTGACACACATGAAATCCAGTGGACTGCAAGGCCAGAGTGTGTTATTGTATGGCTTAGGCCTCTTGTACACAAACGTATTTTTTGCAGACCGTATGTGGAACCATTCAATTCACTGGGTCCACAAAAAAAACGGAAGTTACTCTGTGTGCATTCCGTTTCCGTATGTCCGTTCCGCAAAAAAATGTAATATGTCCTATTATTGTCCGCATTACGGACAAGGATAGTACCGTTCTATGAAGGAGCAGCTGTTCCGTTCTGCAAAATAATGCACACAGATTTATCCGTATTTTTTGCGGATTCGTTTTTTGCGGACCACAAAATACATACGGTCGTGTGCAAGAGGCCTTACTCAAAAGCTTTGTATGTGGCACCACCCTAAAGGTTTCAGGACTTCAGGATATTGATCAATAGGGGTCTGACATCTGACACCTCCACCAATTAGCTGCTAGCTAGAACACGGAGCAGGAAGCAGACTGTATACATTGTGCAGGGTTACTGCAGCTCAGCCTCAATGTACTGTGTTACTTCCAGTGGTCATGGCACCTGCTAACAGCTGATTGATGGAGATGTCAGGTGTCATACCCCCACCAATCTGATATTTATCCTAAGGATACATCATCAATATGGAAGTCCTGGAAAACCCCTTTAAACTTGGTCTCCTCATCTTTAGTTTTCTGTGAAAATTAAAATGCAAATGATAATAGGACAAAATATAGGATAGGTTTTTTACTTTTAGTTTTCTGTTCTTCTGATGGAACAGAAACAGTGATGTTAACACATTACTGCCACTGCTGCTACCCCCCCCCCCCCCCCGCCTCCCCACTCTGTCATGCTGCGACTACTGTCACTGTCACCTTCCCCACTCTGTCATGGGGCCACTACTGCTGCTGCCCCTGAACCCACTCTGTCATGGGAACACTACTGTCGCTGCTGCTGCTGCTACCACCCTCGTCCCCACTCTGTCATGGGGCCACTACTGCTACTGCTGCTGCTGTTACTGTCCCCGCTCTGTTATGGGGCCACTACTGCTGCTGCCACCGTCCACACTATGTCATGGGGCCACTACTGCTGCTGCCACCGTCCACACTATGTCATTGGGCCACTACTGTCACTGCCATCATCCCCACTCTGTCATGGGGCTGCTACTGTCACGGCCACCTTCCCCACTCTGTCATGGGGCCACTACTGCAAGTGCTGCTGCCACTATCTCGACTTTGTCATGGGGCCACTACTGTCACTGTCACTGCCACATTCGCCACTCTGTCTTGGGGCCATTACTGCTGCTGCCACTGTCCACACTATGTCATGGGCACACTACTGCTGCTGCCAATGTACCCACTCTGTTATGGGGCCACCACTGCTGCTTCCACCATCCACACTATACTACAAGAGAATTTAGACTAGAACCTTCAGAATCACAGGTGCATATCCATGAAGCAAACATGATTATGAAAAAAGAAAATGGCTGCACACCATTATACATAGAAACAAAAGAGCTAAGAAATGGGGGTCATTCTAAATAAAAATGACAAAACTGGAAAACAGCGACTCTACCTATCGACCGAATGGATCAGGGTGCACACCTCTCGGTCCACCCAGACCATCTAGACAAAGTAAATAAGCAATAGATAATGAGGGGCACTCCAAATTTGGGGAAAAAGGCAGCAAGTACTCTGTGAATACGTCAATAATCACACATATTTAATATAAGGAGCCAATACATAAAATGGTAAAAACATCCATAGAATAAAACAATGTTTACAATAAGTATGGACCTCAAATAATCGCAGGGAAGTCGCAAATGCTCATGAGAAAATCATTAAAAATCGCGTTGCGAAATATTTTCCAACAATCGCCAAAGGTATCCGTTATGCGATTCTACTTGCAAATAATCGCAGGAGATGTTTGCGATCTCAGAGTGTCAGTTCTTATCTCCAGCCTAGTGGAAGGCTCCAACTGAGTCGCATGGAAGGCCTTAGGCTGCGTTCACACGGGCGAGATTTCCGCGCGGGTGCAATGCGGTAGGTGAACGTATTGAACCCGCACTGAATCCCGACCCATTCATTTCAATGGGGCTGTTCAGATGAGCGGTGATTTTCACGCATCACTTGTGCGTTGCGTGAAAATCGCAGCATGCTCTATATTCTGCGTTTTTCACGCAACGCAGGCCCCATAGAAGTAAATGGGGTTGCCTGAAAATCGCAAGCATCCGCAAGCAAGTGGGGATGCGGTGCGATTTTCACGCACGGTTGCTAGGAGACGATCTATCTCGACTTTGTCATGGGGTCACTACTGTCACTGTCACTGCCACCTTCCCCACTCTGTCATGGGGCCATTACTGCTGCTGGCACTGTCCCCACTATGTCATGAGGCCACTAATGCTTCTGCCATCATCCCCACTCTGTCACTGGGGCCACTACTGTCACTGTCACATTCCCACTCTGTCATGGGGCCACTACTGTCACTGTCACCTTCCCCACTCTGTCATGGGGCCACTACCTCAAGTGCTGCTGCCACTATCCCGACTTTGTCATGGGGCCACTTTTGTCACGGTTACTGCCACTACTGCTCCTGCTATCCTCCCCACTATGTTATAAGGGGAAATAATACAATCTACAGAACACCTAACCCAAGCCTGAACTTCTGTGAATTAAAGTTCGGGTTTGGGTGCCAAACATGCACGATTTTTCTCACGTGAGTGCAAAACGCATTACAATGTTTTGCACTCGCGTGGAAGAATCGAGGGTGTTCCCGCAACGCACCCGCACATTTTCCCGCAACGCCCGTGTGAACCCAGCCTTACTGTTCAAGGCAGTACGTACAACACCACACACTGTCCAGATTCTGTCCTGCTAGCTTAATCGGATCATCAGATATAATAATCGTGAAGGATATCTCTTATCATATATCGTCACCAGCTCGATCTTTCACTCAAAATATCTGCCGATCTTACCCTACGTGGCGTCCCACGTGGTAGGGAGTCTCAAACGTGACGTCTCACGTGACTCCTCGGCTTGGCAGCTGTATAGTATCGGACACTTCTTACGATCCTGCCTCTAATTCGAGACAATGTCAATAGTTCATAGGAGAAGATCCTCACGACTGTAGCCTTCCTCTATCGGTAAATCCTGGTTGATGGGGAACAGTGGTAAATCCTGGTTCTGCTGGGACAGTGAGCCGTTCCCCTTCAACCAGGATTTACCTATAGAGGAAGGATACAGTCGTGAGGATCTTCTCCTATGAACTATTGACATTGTCTCGAATTAGAGGCAGGATCATAAGAAGTGTCCGATACTATACAGCTGCCAAGCCGAGAAGTCACGTGAGACGTCACGTTTGAGACTCCCTACCACGTGGGACGCCGCGTAGGGTAATATCGGCAGATATTTGGAGTGAAAGATCGAGCTGGTGACGATATATGGTAAGAGATATCCTTCGCGATTATTATATCTGATGATCCGATTAAGCTAGCGGGACAGAATCTGGACAGTGTGTGGTGTTGTACTGCCTTGAACATTAAGGCCTTCCATGCGACTCAGTTGGAGCCTTCCACTAGGCTGGAGATAAGAACTGACACTCTGAGATCGCAAACATCTCCTGCGATTATTTGCAAGTAGAATCGCATAACGGATACCTTTGGCGATTGTTGGAAAATATTTTGCAACGCGATTTTTAATGATTTTCTCATGAGCATTTGCGACTTCCCTGCGATTATTTGAGGTCCATACTTATTGTAAACATTGTTTTATTCTATGGATGTTTTTACCATTTTATGTATTGGCTCCTTATATTAAATATGTGTGATTATTGACGTATTCACAGAGTACTTGCTACCTTTTTTCCCAAATTTGGAGTGTCCCTCATTATCTATTGCTCATTCTAAATAAAAGTGGTACAATACCGACTATAAATGAGTTAATGTAAGCTCTTAGCGCACATATTTGCTCAACCGTGTGTCAGGCCCATCTACCAGGCGTTAAGGTGGCTTCCGCAGATGGGTCCCTAACACTAATATACTGCCTCTCTTTGGACTTTCCTAAGCCTACAATATTCAGGGCAGTGTAGAGACCAGCTACATACGTACTCTGCTCAGAAGTCCCAGGTAGATGGGCGTGTTCAGTCTAAAAGAGGCGCTACCCTCTATATACCACAAGAGAATTTAGACTAGAACCTTTAGAAATCAAAAGGTGCATATCCATGAAGCAAGCATGATTATAACAAATATAATGGCTGCACACCATTATACATACATGTTTGATCAAATATGTGCGCTAAGAGCTTCCATTAACTCATTTATAGTCAGTATTGTACCACTTTTATTTAGAATGATGCCCATTTCTTAGCTCTATTGTTTGTTTGTATAATGGTGTGCAGCCATTTTATTTTTTTTACCATCCACACTATGTCATGGGCCACTACTGCTGCGGCCATCATCCCCACTCTGTCATGGGGCCACTACTGCAAGTGCTGCTGCCACTATCTCGACTTTGTCATGGGGTCACTACTGTCACTGTCACTGCCACCTTCCCCACTCTGTCATGGGGCCATTACTGCTGCTGGCACTGTCCCCACTATGTCATGGGGCCACTAATGCTTCTGCCATCATCCCCACTCTGTCACTGGGGCCACTACTGTCACTGTCACCTTCCCCACTCTGTCATGGGGCCACTACCTCAAGTGCTGCTGCCACTATCCCGACTTTGTCATGGGGCCACTTTTGTCACGGTTACTGCCACTACTGCTCCTGCTATCCTCCCCACTCTTTCATGGGGCCATTACTTGAATCTTGCCTTTGCCTGTGAATTTGAGTGCACTAGAACATAATGCACATGGCGATACACTCCACTTGCTTTCTCCTTGCACTCTCCCTGCAGTTTAAGTTCCAAGCCTTCACAGTGAGATTGGGCCACCAAGTGGGATGAATATGATTAGGCAGAGGGGCCTGGGTATATCAGATTTATCTCGATTCATGACAAATTCATTTGGAATGAATTAAATTTCTTGATGAAGTGCGGCGAATCATCAGAATAAAAATTTTCAAAACTTTGCTCCACTCTAATAGCAATCATCCATAGTACATTCATATAACAGGATCCCATATTACAGGGATCCCAAATATAGTGTCACTGTATCTCAACTGGCCTCAGCCTACCACCATAAATCCATGCAGAATTACAGGCCATATACCAGACTGAGTACTTTTGTAGAAGCACTGAATAAAAAAAACTCCAGCATCCATTTTTACCATGTGCTTTCACTGTTTATGTAATGTTATGGTACATGCTTTCCTATACTTAATACTTATACATGTTATTTGTATTTTTGTAGTTTTACCGATCACATGTAGAATCTCTCACTAACGCGCAGAGAGTACAACCTGTTGACCAATAATCAAGTTAGACTACAAAGAACAGTCCTCTTATTTGGAAGACAGGAATGGTTTATGCTGAATGTCAGACTGCACACAGTGTGAACGTGCATGAAGACAGAACAATCTGAGTTTTTCCAAAAACAGTGCCATGTCCTCCGATGGCTGTGTCTGTTAAGTGGGGCTGAACAACAATACCAGAGACAGCCTATGGACGTGTTGTTTCTGAGAAGAGCAGATCCTTTTTGTAAACTTGGACTAGCGCTTTAACTCCCATAGTACAGATGGGCTATCTTTTAAGGAGGAACATAAAACACGTAAGACAGTCCCTTTAAAACACAGATGCAATACTGATGTAATGTTGAGTGATGACATATGGATGCATCTGTATTTTGAAAGTTTCCAATAGATTTCAATCTACATTTCAGATCTACAAAACAATGAAAATAGTACATGAAAATAGTACATGCCGCATTTTGAAATATTATTATGTATTTTATGCATTCATGTGAAAAGCCTCATAGATTACACTTTATATTATTAATACAAAAATAGAGAAATAAAGCAGGTAAAAAATAGGTATTTCCATTAAAAGAATAATTAAAAATAATACTAGTAAATACATTTTGGGCTTTGCATTTGTATATTTTTGAGACATTAGTTTATATCTATTTCTTGGACTTTTTAGAATTTTTAAAGTCATGCGACATTGTATATAATGATGTGACAAGCTGTGACAGTTGCAAAAAATCCAGACGATTTGGTTAACCCGGCAACATTTTACCAGCCACTCCAGGTTGCAAATAAAAACAGCCAAGTTGCAAACAACACACAAGTTGCGTAGCGGATGTGACTACCATTCAAGTGTATGGAGGAAAATTCGCTCACGACTAACGACAAAGTGTGACACAAAAGCCAATTCTCAGGGACTGTCATATTGCATAACCATTAACAAACATTACATGAAATGTCGTGCGACACCTGTTGCCATGTAGCTGTACCCTGATTGTATTTGTTACAGGGCGCAAGTCCTGCACGACTTTTACTCCATTGACTTTAATGTAAGTCATACACGACACACAACTCACCTGTGACTTTCTGCAGCTTGGCTGTGTTTTCACTTCTAAAATAGTCGCACAAAGGCAAGTTGCAGACAAGTCGCACATATTTTTGTGCCATGTGAATCCTGCATCTTGCTGTCACCAGACACCTGTCCCTATGTAGCCGTATTCTTATGGGAGCAGTGCTGGTGATTTTCATTTCTAGTGGAAATTTTATTTAATGCTTCAATTCAGGATGTCTTCTTTTATTAAGTGATATAACTAAAATACTTTCAAATGTTCAGGATTTGTATTTTGTAATCTTTTTTCCAGATGCTATCAGTTAATTTAAGCAAAATAAATGCATTGAAGTCAATACATTTCTAATATTGCAAACATAAATCTTATTTTATTGTTTGCTACTCTCCTACTGATTTCACAATAAACCAGACATTTTTGTGATGCTGCTATATGCGCATTTGTATTATCTTTGTATGTGAAGAATTCTGAACTTATCTCCTTCATTTTTTTATACATACGATGATTCATAACACTGTTAGTTGTTTTTATGGTACCTATGTTGCTTTATTTTTATTTCCTGCAGTGTATGATATGGATATCATTGCCTGACGCAAAATAAGAAAATCCTAAGAGATTAAAGTACAAAAGAAGGCAATGAAAGTCAATATAAGTTCACTTTGTAGGGAATTATTTTTAGGGGTGTTTGTTTTATTTTCTACTACTTTTCCTTTTTATCATTTAGACTTTTTTTTTCTTATACTTTATTGGAAAGTAAAGCAGTTTCCTACTTTTTTGGTACCTGATTTGATATAACTTTACAAAAAGAATCTTGATAATATAAGAACACTGTAAACTTAAAGGACATCTGTCAGCAGATTTCGCTTGGCAGCTGAAGGCATCTGTTTTGGTCCCATATTCATATGTTGCATGTAATGAAAAATTTTGTATAGCCACTGAGTTATTCAATTTTTTTTATCTGTATAGTGATACCTGCTGTTTGCTCTTTTTCTTATTTCTTTGTCCGGCTCACTTAGAAGGCCGCACATGCTCAGTTTCATCCTTCAACTGCTTCCTGAGCTGTAATAGGGAGAGCTGAGACACGTTCCCTGAGTTGTGATAGGGAGAGCATGGACACACCCCTGAGCTGCAGCAGAAAGGACACTCCCCTTGAGCCGTCCACTTGATATAAATCTAGCAGAGGAATCAATAGGAAGATCTCTGTGAGGTACATGTCATGTACTATATGATGTCTGATTTTTATTTTTTACATTACTCATGGTATAACCCCTTTAGCTAATTTTTGAACACCCACAAAAGCGGGACATCAGTCTCGAGATAGGTGTGGGTGTCAGTGGTGGAATCTGGACCTACAGTATCAGACATTTGAGACTTTTTTTCTGGATATGCCATAAATGTCAAGGTTTAAATACCCCTTTAACCTGACTAGTCACATGTGAATGTAATCATTATGATTTAATTATTAACTGCATAATTTTTAAGACATGTCTTAATATCACCAAACTAAAATAAAGCAAATGCCTCACACTAGTAATATTGGATGAAAGCCAGCTATTGTCACAGTGTAGGGGGAGGGGAGGAACACCAGAATAACAACAGAAGGAAAATCACCAGGAACTAGACCTCAAGGCTAGGGAAAGGGAAATGGTGACCACCTAAGGAAACCCTAAACCTGGCCCTGACTCCTGTCAGTATGAATAGACCCTGAAGGTGGGAATATTCATACACCAGAAACCTAGGCCCTAGTAACCCTGAAAAACCCTAGGATTAGTGACAGGATCTGAGACTACTGGTTCCTTCCCACGAACAAGTGTCTCCTTGATGCTTAGTAAAAAAATAAGCAAATGGGAGCAACAAAATACCAAGATAAGTACACTTACATCAATAGAAAATGGATGAGCAGGAACTCAGATGAGGACCACACACCAGCTCTTCCAACTCCAGGCAGAGAATAATCAATCGCATGGTATGAAGTGTGAGTCCAGACTAAATAGAGGAGCAGTAATGACCACAAGCTACACCTGAGATAAGAGGTGTGGTCATTACCAACAATAACACTGCAACAAGGGAAAACAGATAGGCTGTCATATAACCTAATGTGCAGCCAGTCTCTCAGATCTTCTAACCTCTGTCACTGGAGAGACCGTGACAGCTATGTAACAGTAGCCTAGGCAAACCATGGAGTTGATTGTGAACCAACAAACATTGCCCTGGGAATTGCTATTATTTTTTAATTGCTCAGTTAGGCTAGGTGTAAACTTCGGCCTAGATTCCTGTATTGTGTTCTAGCATAGAAACAGAATACCAGAATCGGTAGATCTGGCATATGTCAGACAACCCCAGTGCCATTGGATTCCATTCCTCATAATCGGATCTGTCCCATTCCAGCATGAGTACCAGCATTTCGACAAACTAAATAAAGCTGCATCCTTTATTTTTTGCCAGAATCTGCAATGGTGTAGATGTGCATGTTGCCTCACCCAGTAACTATATAATTGTTCTCTTTTATGCAAGTTGAGTTTTTTATGTTTATTTTTCAAAAAAAGCACACAGTATGTTAATCTTATAGCAGTATAGTGTAGTCTGATTTTCAGCTGTCTGTCACTCGTATGACTTGCAGCACTCTGCCCCAGCCTCCTCCACCTCTGGAAAATTATTTATTTTTCCTGTTGTTAATAAGAAAGAAACTGTCAATCATCATCTAGAGGTGGAGGAGGGTGGGGGCAGAGTGCTGCATCTGATTCTTCTTTCTATGCAGGCTTTGGAAGGTGAGTAGTGTCGATCGAGCATGTGCTTGAGCGCAATGCTCGAGTCTCTTCCCTGCACGTTTCTTGGCTGCTACGCAGCCAATAAACGTGCAGGTAAGTACTGCCCTCAATGTAATGCCGTAGCCAATTTGGTTACTGGCATTACAGTGATTGGCTGGCCGAAACTCGTCATCGGGTGCTATATAGCACCCGATGACGCGTGTTCGGCTTAGTGTTAGGGCTCATGCCCACTATTGGTCCGCGATGCATGGGCACAGACCGTGGAGCAGCTGCATGCAGATCGCAGACCCATTCATTTGAGAGGGGTCCGCGATCCGCATCCGATGGTCCGCACCGCAAAAAAGTAGTGCATATGTTACTTTTTTGCGGTGCGGAGGCACGACCAGAAACACCACGGAAGCACTCCGTAGTGCTTCCGTGGGGTTCCGATTCGTGCCTCCATTCAGCATCTCCGTGATTGCGGACCCATTCAAGTGAATGGGTCCTGGATCCATGATGCGGAATGTGCACGGCCAGTGCCCGTGTATTGCGGACCCGCTGTATGCGAGCTGCAATACGGCCACGAGGGGCACACTGTCATGTGCATGAGCCCTTAGTCAGAGAGAGCTGAGCATAGGAAGGGACAGACAGTGTAGGGACTGTTATTGGAAGATTTTTATTTGAAAAACTTTTCAGAGACCCAAAAGTCCTTTTAAGGACTATTGTGTGTGACAGCCGCAATATATATTTTTAGCGCATCCTGCGCTAAATAGCGGCTAATAGGCTGCTGCGGACAGTTAAATTATCCGCGCCACATCTTTGTGTAAAGTGTGCGCATCCCTAAAATATCAGTCACATCCAGTGTACTTTTTCCATAGACAGTGTCCACTGCGGACTGTTAAATTATCAGCGCCACATCTCCTGTGTGAAGTGTGCGCATCCATAAAATATCAATGACATTCAGTGTACTTTTTTTGGTAGACGGTGTCCGCTGCGGACAGTTAAATTATCCGCGGCACATCTCCTGTGTAAAGTGTGCGCATCCAAAAGATATCAGTGACATTCGGTGTACTTTTTCCGTAGACGGTGTCCGCTACGGACAGTGACATTAGCTGCACCACATCTCCAGTGTAAAGTGTGCGCATTGAAAAAATATCTGACATCCAGTGTATCTTTTCCGTAGATGGTGTCCGCTGTGGACAGTGACATTAGCTGTGCCACATCTCCAGTGTAAAGTGTGCGCATCCAAAAAATATCTGACATCCAGTGCACTTTTTCCGTAGACGGTGTCCGCTGCGGACAGTGACATTAGCTGCGCCACATGTCCAGTTTAAAGTGTGCACATCCAAAAAATATCTGACATCCAGTGTACTTTTTCTGTAGACGGTGTCCGCTGCAGACACTGACATTATAGCTGCGCCACATGTCCAGTGTAAAGTGTGCGCATCCCAAAAATGCGCACAAATAACGTGTGCACAGGACAAAACTCTTGAAGTCAGACCAGTGCGACCAGGTGGTCAGTTAGATTGCAACAGATAATGCTTCCAGTCTCTTAAGCACCACCCTGTCTTCCACCAAGTCCAGTCTCAGTAGCCAAGAGTCTGCTCAACCCAATCCTCACCCTGATCCTCCTTCCTCCCACCTTGAAGAATCTGGCCAAACAAGTAATCCCACACACTCGGATATTCTGAGGAGCTCTTTTCAGCGCCATTCCTTGACTTGGCCCTCTTGCCAAGCATGCTTGAAGAGGGACAGATCTTGTGCCCTGATTCCCAAACTCTTGAGCATCCACAATCACAAGAAGATGATGGTGGGGAATGGCAATTTCTGTTTAATGAGGTGGATGATGATGAGACATAGTTGCCAATAACTCAACGGCAATTGGACGATGAAGAGGAGGAGGAGAAGCAGGAGACGGTTGCCTCCGCTACAGAGGGTAGTACCCATGGAAGTTTAATTCCATCTTTTCAGCATGGATGGGCAGAAGGGGAGGATGAGGAGATTGAGAGTCATCCTCCTGATGATGACAGCAAATTCTTGCCTGTTGGTACTCTGTCACACATGTCTGACTTCATGTTAGGCTGCCTTTCCAGCAACCCGCACCCGTTATAGCATTTTATACAACATGTATTACTGGTTGTTCACCCTTCTCGACCCCCGCTAGAAAGAGAACTTCTCATCTCTCATTCCCCTGGTGGAGAGGACGAGCAAAATGGTGCAATACCAGAAGATCCTTGTTGAAAAATTGCTCCAAACATTTTCATGTGACAACACTGGCAGCAGAGTCCGTAGTTCCTTGGCCAACCGATGAGGCGAGACAAGGGGGACACACAGCAGTTCCAACAGAGGCAGGGTAACACTCTCCAAAGCCTGGGACAGTTTTATGACACCCCACCAGCACCCTCACCGTGATGCACAGCCTAGTGTCACAAGGAGGGAAAATTTTGGAAGATGGTGAAGGAGTACATAGCAGACCGTGTCAGCGTCGATATGATCCCTCAGTGCCTTACAACTACTGGGTGTCCAAGCTGGACACGTGGCATGAACTGGCGCTCTATGCCTTGGAGGTGCTAGCCTGCCCTGCCACCAGCATTTTGTCTGAGCGGGTATTTAGTGCTGCTGGTGGCATTATAACAGGTAAGTGTATCCGTCTGTCAACTGAAAATGCTGACAGGTTGACTCTTATAAAAATGAACAAGGCCTGGATTGACCATGACTTCTCAACTCCACCAGACAAAAGCTGATGAACATAAAGGCACTTTAAATGTGTTGTTTATAATGTACTGAATACACTATTCCCATGCACCTCTTCCACCACAAACAAGGGTATATGGTTGAATCTTCTTTTTCTCATCCTCCTCCTCCTCTTCCATTATACAAACATGCTTATTCATCGCATATAATGTCCTCGCATATATGCCCTTTGCATATATTGTTTTACAGGGTCAGTTCAGCTGCAGGCCCTCACATATAATTTTTTAGAGGGTCAGCTCACCAGCAGGCCGGATCGCTGGTCGTCATCGTTTATGGTCGGAACTACGAGGGTATCTGATCGTCTTCGAACCTCTGACTTTCGTTTTTGATTAATGAAAACAATCTTGGCAAATGCTTTCGCTTTGGTTCGTCTTGCGCCGGTCCAAGAATTTCACCTCTAGCGGCGCAATACGGACCTCTTAGACATGGCCCCAGTTCCGAAAACCAACAAAATAGAACTGGAGTCCTATTCCATTATTCCCAGCTGAAGTATTCAGGTGACCTGGCCTGCTTTGAACACTGTAAATTTGGACAACTAAGCAGCAGACCCTCAACTATAATGTTTTAGAGGGTCAGCTCAGCAGCAGGCCCTCGCATATAATGTTTTACAGGGTCAGCTCACCAGCAGGGCAGCGCCTAAAATCTTTTACAGGGTCAGTTCACCAGCAGGGCAGCGCCTAAAATCTTTTACAGGGTCAGCTCACCTGCAGGCCCTCGCATATAATGTTTTAGAGGGTCATCTCACCTGCAGGCCCTCACCTGCAATCTTTTAGAGGGTAAGCTCACCAGCAGGCCCTCACCTAATTATACCTAATAGGTAATTTGCGTGCATGCTGCCTTGCTTGGAAGTGGTAGCCGTAGTTGTTTCTCAGGCTCCCTCTCCGGAATCAGACCCTGATTCCCCTTTACCTGTGGTCACTGTGGTTGGTGCTGAAAATAACATCGAAAGTTGATAAGGCAGACATTCGAATGGATCGTAGCCGTTATGGGCACGTGCAATCGGGCTCTGGTTATCTAGAGTCACCAAAGTGGCAGCAGGCCCTCGCCCATAATGTTTTAGATGGTCAGATCAGCAGGCCCTTGCTCCAAATGTTTTTGATGGTCACCAGCAGGCCATCAATCATCCTTTTTCAAGGGTGTGTATGATGCCCTCCTTTATGTGTAACAAAGGGTGTATTGTAATGCCTTGTAATTTTTGGCAGCCCTTTCACTTAGTGCATAGGCTTTATGAGTGTAGGAGTCCCACTACCTGAACAATTGTACCACAATGTGAAAAAGGCCCTCCTTTATGTGATATACAGGTTGTATCGGAGTGCCTCTTCCTTGTAATTTTTGGCAGCACTTGCACTTTATATACAAGTAAATATACAGGAAAGAATGTTTCCTAACAATTTTTCCTCTAAAATCGATTTTATCTTCGGTTTGGTGTGTATTATTGTCAGTCTGTAAAAGTGGCTTACTAGTCGGACAACATTGTTCCCAGAAGCGACCTGGGAGTCCAAGATGCATTCAGACATCCTCCCCATGCTGTTCCCAAACTATTTCAGTGGTGTTTCCATCAATTTCTGACCTTTTCCTATGAACCAGGCACCCTCCCCTCTTCAGAGCAGGGGGTGCCTGGCTTAATGCTCGGGTTCTCCCATTGACTTCCATTATACTCGGGTGTTCGGTAGTGCACCTGAGCATCCTGATGTGTTCGGCCCGAGCCCCCGAGCACCCGAGCACTATGGTGCTCAATCAACACTAAAGGTGAGTAATAGTGTTGAGTGAATCAAAGCTTCCTTGCGCTTCGTGGTTTTCCTGAAATAGAGGTAAAAAACAAAAAAATACATACTCACCTCATCCATTTGCTTGCAGAGAGTCCGTCACGGCCATCTTGATTGAAGAAAACGCGCCAAAGCTCATGTGCGGTATGGTAACGTCATCACATCAGCGCGAGAGAGATTTGTAGAGTTTTCTTCAATCAAGATGGCCGTGACTGCCCCTCCGCGAGCAACTGGAGTATACATAATTTTTTGCTTTTAACCTCTCATTAGCCCCTGAAAGGTCTCAATGTGACTGTCAGATGCCGTGATCAGCGGTTCCCTTTAAAGCCACAGTTTTACACATCCTATTAGGTAGCATGTATTTATCTGCTGCAGTGTTTCCCAAAAGAACATGGCCAGATTTCACTTGAATGGCAAACTATTTTCAATCTGCTCAGAGATGCTTGCTATAGAAATATCAAATATGTCAACTCTTTTTTTTTTTTTTTTCAGAATGCTAAAATCTTTGAGTTAGGAATATGGCTGGGGTTCATCAACAGTGAAACATCTTTTAATGGCTCCTTCGTGGTAATAAGTTCAGGAATCACTGATGTATTGTAAAGTAATGGATCATTGTCCAGGTAAGTAGTTAAATTAGAAAGAAAGAAGTTGATATAAAATCTAAAATAACAGGAGAAATTGTAAATTCAGACCTGCAAAAAGTAATAAGCCATCTCAATGCACACAATATATTTAATGAGCCATCAATCTGTAGCATGGTATGATTTGTTTGCATCCCCCAAGTTACCCTGTTGTTCATATCACATTTTATGATGTCTTTTTCCTTTTGCCTTATTTCATAATCCATTTAGCTTCCTTTCTAATATCCTGACAATGCTAGTACAAATTGCCATGGCAATAAACTTTTATTGAATTGATCTGGAGAAGCTATTGCATACAGCATGAGTTCATGATCATTTAACTACTCCTACGTTTGATTCACAATATTGTAGTGTTCTATATATACAGTAAGCACCCTATTACATTCCTTCTGTAGCTGCTCTTTTATTATAAAGACTACAGAAAGCTTTTACTGCAGTTAATAACCAATGCAATTTAGTTTCACTTGATGGTATTCAAGATAGAGAATACTATGGTGAAGTTTCCATCTTACAGCATGAAATATACACAGCACTGTGGTCTCTTTAGTCGAAGCCGCCAATGCTTTCATTATAATAAGTTAAACCTAATATCATGCCTTCATTTTGGAGTTTGCTATTTGATGTATGTCCTATGTTCTTCAGATTATACAGGTGAAACTCATTGATGAAAGAATACTGACGTGTGAATGAGGCTTTAGGGTCTGACACCCTCCACCCCCACATCACTCGGGTCATTCCCATCTTAGAATGCTATACTTGTCCTAGCTATATTTGTCCTACTTGCTGTAGTTGATGCATTTTCAGCGTCTGTCCACGTGTCTCCAATGGTGGCACACTTTTGCATATACATTTTATGGACTTCCATGGATCACTGGGCAATAGAGATAGTCTCATGTGAAAGTCTTGGACGGCTGGGAACTTTTTCTGGCTCTCCCTTTATTTTCAATTTAGCTATCTTATTTTTAGCGGTAGTACTCCCCTGACTCACTCCTGCTATATTGTACAGTGACATATGGGCTCCAGTTGGTTGTGGACTTATTGCTAAACTTTTGGTATTTGTGGACCACTGCTAGCGTGTGTGACCTACTATGTGCTGATATATAGGATCCATTTTTAACCGTATTGATGTAATTACTTTGTGATATTTATATTCACTTTTGTGCGCTAACTGCTTAAAAGGGTATTCCCATCTGAGTCATCTTTCATGGCCAAGATGGGAATAACAACAGTAAGTGCCATCCTGAAGCTACAGTAGATAGAGTTATGGAAAAGGTGAGCAGTTAATGCTCCACTGTTTCCATAACTCCCATAGCAATGAATGGAAGCTATGTGCTGATATATAGGATGTGTGTAAAAGAGGAGAGAATATTTAAAAGAAGAAAAACTGCTACAAGAGGACATAGTTTTAAATTAGAGGGGCAAAGGTTTCAAAGTAAGATCAGGAAGTATTACTTTACTGAGAGAGTAGTGGATGCATGGAATAGCCTTCCTGCAGAAGTGGTAGCTGCAAATACAGTGAAGGAGTTTAAGCATGCATGGGATAGGCATAAGGCCATCCTTCATATAAGATAGGGCCAGGGACTATTAATAGGATTCAGATATATTGGGCAGACTAGATGGGCCAAATGGTTCTTATCTGCCGACACATTCTATGTTTCTATGTTTCTATGCAAAGAGAGCCGAATAGCAAGGAACTTGCTGTGCTACGCCGTTTGCATAGCTTACATTCACTGGCAAGGGAGTTGTGGAAACATCGGAGCGCCGGCAGGTCACCATTTCCATAACTACACCTAGCCCCCAGAAGGAGCTTACTGTGGTAATGTGGTCAATAGTGATGTCGCGAACATAAAATTTTCAGTTCGCGAACAGCGAACGCGAACTTCCGCAAATGTTCGCGAACTGGCGAACCGGGCGAACCGCCATAGACTTCAATAGACAGGCGAATTTTAAAACCCACAGGGACTCTTTCTGGCCACAATAGTGATGAGAAAGTTGTTTCAAGGGGTCTAACACCTGGACTGTGGCATGCCGGAGGGGGATCTATGGCAAAACTCCCATGGAAAATTACGTAGTGGACGCAGAGTCGGGTTTTAATCCATAAAGGGCATAAATCAACTAACATTCCTAAATTGTTTGGAATAACGTGCTTTAAAACATCCAGTGTGTGTATACGATCAGGTATGATGTTGTATCGATCAGGTAGTGTAAGGGTTACGCCCGCATCACAGACATTGACAGACCAAACTCCCCTTTTAATGCACCGCAAACAGTTCATTTGCACAACCGCAAACTCCCCATTTGCACAAGGTTGGATACCAAGCTAGCCACGTCCCGGTGATGTCATTGAAGGTTTCTTCCTCCACCCAGCCACGTACAACACCAAGGGTCCCCGAAAGGTCAATTGAATTGATTTTTCGAACGGGGAGATGGTTAAAAAAACGCTGGCTCCCTCCCCTTTGTTTTTATCCACGGTGACTGCGTCTGCGCCGTGCAATTTACTGTCACACCCGATATGAGTGGTATTTTCTGTAGTACTATTCTCATCAGTTTAATCCCTCTAACGTCCCCGACTCCCCAATCTGGGGGCCATTTATTAAACAGATTTTTCGGACGGGGAGATGGTTAAAAAAACGCTGGCTCCCTCCACTCTGTTTTAATCCACGGTGACTGCGTCTGCGCCGTGCAATTTACTGTCACACCCGATATGAGTGGTATTTTCTGTAGTACTATTCTCATCAGTTTAATCCCTCTAACGTCCCCAATCTGGGTGCCATTTATTGAATAGATTTTTCGAACGGGGAGATGGTTAAAAAAACGCTGGCTCCCTCCCCTTTGTTTTTATCCACGGTGACTGCGTCTGCGCCGTGCAATTTACTGTCACACCCGATATGAGTGGTATTTTCTGTAGTACTATTCTCATCAGTTTAATCCCTCTAACGTCCCCGACTCCCCAATCTGGGGGCCATTTATTAAACAGATTTTTCGGACGGGGAGATGGTTAAAAAAACGCTGGCTCCCTCCACTCTGTTTTAATCCACGGTGACTGCGTCTGCGCCGTGCAATTTACTGTCACACCCGATATGAGTGGTATTTTCTGTAGTACTATTCTCATCAGTTTAATCCCTCTAACGTCCCCAATCTGGGTGCCATTTATTGAATAGATTTTTCGAACGGGGAGATGGTTAAAAAAACGCTGGCTCCCTCCCCTTTGTTTTTATCCACGGTGACTGCGTCTGCGCCGTGCAATTTACTGTCACACCCGATATGAGTGGTATTTTCTGTAGTACTATTCTCATCAGTTTAATCCCTCTAACGTCCCCGACTCCCCAATCTGGGGGCCATTTATTAAACAGATTTTTCGGACGGGGAGATGGTTAAAAAAAACGCTGGCTCCCTCCACTCTGTTTTAATCCACGGTGACTGCGTCTGCGCCGTGCAATTTACTGTCACACCCGATATGAGTGGTATTTTCTGTAGTACTATTCTCATCAGTTTAATCCCTCTAACGTCCCCAATCTGGGTGCCATTTATTGAATAGATTTTTCGAACGGGGAGATGGTTAAAAAAACGCTGGCTCCCTCCCCTTTGTTTTTATCCACGGTGACTGCGTCTGCGCCGTGCAATTTACTGTCACACCCGATATGAGTGGTATTTTCTGTAGTACTATTCTCATCAGTTTAATCCCTCTAACGTCCCCGACTCCCCAATCTGGGGGCCATTTATTAAACAGATTTTTCGGACGGGGAGATGGTTAAAAAAACGCTGGCTCCCTCCACTCTGTTTTAATCCACGGTGACTGCGTCTGCGCCGTGCAATTTACTGTCACACCCGATATGAGTGGTATTTTCTGTAGTACTATTCTCATCAGTTTAATCCCTCTAACGTCCCCAATCTGGGTGCCATTTATTGAATAGATTTTTCGAACGGGGAGATGGTTAAAAAAACGCTGGCTCCCTCCCCTTTGTTTTTATCCACGGTGACTGCGTCTGCGCCGTGCAATTTACTGTCACACCCGATATGAGTGGTATTTTCTGTAGTACTATTCTCATCAGTTTAATCCCTCTAACGTCCCCGACTCCCCAATCTGGGGGCCATTTATTAAACAGATTTTTCGGACGGGGAGATGGTTAAAAAAACGCTGGCTCCCTCCACTCTGTTTTAATCCACGGTGACTGCGTCTGCGCCGTGCAATTTACTGTCACACCCGATATGAGTGGTATTTTCTGTAGTACTATTCTCATCAGTTTAATCCCTCTAACGTCCCCAATCTGGGTGCCATTTATTGAATAGATTTTTCGAACGGGGAGATGGTTAAAAAAAAACTGGCTCCCTCCACTCTGTTTTAAACCACGGTGACTGCGTCTGCGCCGTGCAATTTACTGTCACACCCGATATGAGTGGTATTTTCTGTAGTACTATTCTCATCAGTTTAATCCCTCTAACGTCCCCAATCTGGGTGCCATTTATTGAATAGATTTTTCGAACGGGGAGATGGTTAAAAAAACGCTGGCTCCCTCCACTCTGTTTTAAACCACGGTGACTGCATCTGCGCCGGGCAATTTACTGTCACACCCGATATGAGTGGTATTTTCTGTAGTACTATTCTCATCAGTTTAATCCCTCTAACATCCCCAATCTGGGGGCCATTTATTAAATAGATTTTTTGAACGGGGAGATGGTTAAAAAAACGCTGGCTCCCTCCACCGATATGAGTGGTATTTTCTGTAGTATTATTCTCATCAGTTTAATCCCTGTTACGTCCCATATCAGGAATTGCCTTTTATGAAAAAAAATTTAGGCCGGGTACCTTCGACTGCCTTCACAGTGACAGACCAAACTCTCATACACTAAACTGAATTGATTTCAGGAACCGGGAGATGGAAAAAGCAGCTTGGTCGGTCCTCTTACTCCCAAATTGGGGCACTGCGCGTGCACAGAGCAATGTGCTGTGACACCCTATATGAGTGGTGTCTTAACTAGTACTATTGCTATCAGTTTAATCCCTGTTACGGACCCTATCCGGTCGAATTGATTAACCATTGTCGAATCCCCCATTGACATCCCCCTTATAAGCTGTGTAAAGCATATTTTTTAGTTTGGTTTTGAACTGCTGCATCCTTTCCGACTTTTGGTAATTTGGTAACATTTCTGCCACTTTCTGCTTATACCGGGGGTCTAGTAGCGTGGCCACCCGATCGCTTTTGGTCTGACCATAATGAAGCAACGGCCTTATCATCTGGGGTGTGGCAACATTGCCAACACACTTTTATAGAGGTGATGATGATTGCTTCATTGTGATACGCAAGCCCCTTCACCACAACAAGGTAACGATCACGAAGGGGAATTGACACTTGTATGTGCCTTTTTTTTTTGGTTTGTTTTTGCAGCCACAGTGCTGCACCATAGGACAGAAAAATTAGGCATGTACACATGCCTGAAAAATAATGGCAGTGTTGCAGACGCTATTGTAGCAGCGGCCGGAAAAATTTATGTTTTCCAGGCAGAAAAGTGACTAAAACATTACGGCTTGAACCCTAGTTGGTGGTGGAGAATTCACGAAAGTCATCCGGTATGCAGACATTAAATACAGCAGCGTGGGGACCATTTTGAGGCCAAGGCATGTAATCAGGCCTTTTGTTAGTCAAACGTATCCCCCACTGTCAGTCCCTTCGGGATCCATGCCTCATTCATCTTTATGAAGGTGAGGTAATCAACACTTTTTTGACCGAGGCGACTTCTCTTGTCAGTGACAATGCCTCCTGCTGCACTGAAGCTCCTTTCTGACAGGACACTTGAAGCAGGGCAGGCCAGAAGTTCTATCGCAAACTGGGATAGCTCAGGCCACAGGTCAAGCCTGCACACCCAGTAGTGAAGGGGTTCATTGCTCCTCAGAGTGTCGATATCTGCTGTTAAGGCGAGGTAGTCTGCTACCTGTCGGTCGAGTCGTTCTCTAAGGCTGGATCCCGAAGGGCTGTGGCGATGAGTAGGACTGAAAAAGCTCCGCATGTCCTCCATCAACAACACATCTGTAAATCGTCCAGTCCTTGCCGCCGTGGTAGGAGGAGGATTACACTCACCTCTTCCCCTGTTAGATTCCGGTTGTGCTGTGACATCTCCCTTATAAGCTGTGTAAAGCATATTTTTTAGTTTGGTTTTGAACTGCTGCATCCTTTCCGACTTTCGGTAATTTGGTAACATTTCTGCCACTTTCTGCTTATACCGGGGGTCTAGTAGCGTGGTCACCCAGTACAGATCGTTCTCCTTTATCCTTTTTATACGTGGGTCCCTCAACAGACATGACAGCATGAAAGACCCCATTTGAACAAGGTTGGATGCAGAGCTTCTCATTTCCCGTTCCTCGTCCTCACTGATGTCATTGACGGTCTGTTCTTCCCCCCAGCCACGTACAACACCATGGGTCCCAGATAGGTGACAACAACGAGCACCCTGGGGTGCCTGCTGTGGTTGGTCTTCCTCCTCCTCAAAGCCGCCACATTCCTCCTCTGACTCCTCTTCCTCATACTCCTCTTCCAGCGTTGCTGCAGGTCCGGCAAGCGATGATGACAAGGCTGTTTCTGGTGGTGATGGTGACCACAACTCTTCCTCTTCCTCTTCACGCTCATCTACAGCCTGATCCAGAACTCTTCGCAGGGCACGCTCCAGGAAGAAAACAAATGGGATGAGGTCGCTGATGGTGCCTTCGGTGCGACTGACTAGGTTTGTCACCTCCTCAAAAGGACGCATAAGCCTACAGGCATTGCGCATGAGTGTCCAGTAACGTGGCAAAAAGATTCCCAGCTCCGCAGAGGCTGTCCTAGCACCCCGGTCATACAAATACTCGTTGACGGCTTTTTCTTGTTGGAGCAGGCGGTCGAACATTAGGAGTGTTGAATTCCAACGTGTCGGGCTGTCGCATATCAAGCGCCTCACTGGCATGTTGTTTCGCCGCTGAATATCGGAAAAGTGCGCCATGGCCGTGTAGGAACGCCTGAAATGGCCACACACCTTCCTGGCCTGCTTGAGGACGTCCTGTAAGCCTGGGTACTTAGACACAAAACGTTGTACGATGAGATTCAACACATGTGCCATGCACGGCACATGTGACAACTTGCCCAAATTTAATGCCGCCAACAGATTGCTTCCATTGTCACACACCACTTTGCCGATCTCCAGTTGGTGCGGGGTCAGCCACTGATCCACCTGTGCGTTCAGGGCGGACAGGAGTGCTGGTCCTGTGTGGCTCTCTGCTTTCAGGCAAGTCAACCCCAAGATAGCGTTACACTGTCGTATCCGGGATGTGGAATAGCCCCTGGGGAGCTGGGGGGAATCAGTTGATGTGCAGCCAGACGCCGCAGCAGAAGAGGACTCAGCCGAGGAGGAAATTAAAGAGGATGGAGTAGGAGTAGAGGAGGTGGCAGTAGGTCTGCCTGCAAGTCGTGGTGGTGTCACCAACTCCGCTGCAGAGCCACGCATTCCATGCTTGTCAGCCGTCAGCAGGTTGACCCAATGCGCAGTATACGTGATATACCTGCCCTGACCGTGCTTTGCAGACCAGGTATCAGTGGTCAGATGGACCCTTGCCCCAGCACTGTATGCCAGAGATGCCATGACTTCCTTTTCAATGACATGGTAGAGGTTTGGGATTGCCTTTTTTGAAAAAAAATTTCGTCCGGGTACCTTCCACTGTGGTGTCCCAATAGCGACAAATTTTTTGAAGGCCTCAGACTCTACCAGCTGGTATGGTAAAAGCTGGCGGGCTAAGAGTTCCGTCAAGCCAGCTGTCAGTCGCCGGGCAAGGGGGTGACTTTGTGACATTGGCTTCTTATGCTCAAACATGTCCTTGACAGACACCTGACTGTGGGCAGATGAGCAGGAACTGCTGAAGGTGAGAGATGGAGTGGCGGGTGGTTGAGAGGGGGCAGGGAGGACAGCAGTGGTTGACGTGGCTGAAGATGCAGGACCAGGAGGAGCATGGTGGCTTTGAGTTTGTGTGCTGCTTGTACTCATGTGTTGATCCCATAGGCGTTTGTGATGTGAGATCATGTGCCTTCGCAAAGCAGTTGTACCAAGGTGGGTGTTGGACTTCCCACGACTCAGTTTCTTTTGGCACAGGTTGCAAATGGCATTGCTTTTATCAGAGGCAGACACACAAAAAAAATGCCACACTGCTGAGCTTTGCAATGACGGCATTCTAGTGGTGGCAACAGCATGCGTTGACTGGCGTGCTGTCTGGCTGACCCCAGGTGCCGATACATGCTGTCTGACTGTGCCACTAACTCCTTGCGACGACCTCCCCCTGCTTCCAACTCGTCTCCTCATTCTCTCTGTCTCCCCTTCAGAACTTTCCCCCTCTTCTTCTCTTCGAGCAGGCACCCACGTGGCATCCGTGGACACATCGTCATCATCAACCGCTTCACTTGTATCTGACACCTCAGCAAAGGAAGCAGCAGCGGGTACAACATCATCATCATCACACTGTACGTCCATGTGTGTAATCCTGCCTGACTGAGACATATCCCCGTAATCTACATCATCTGGCAATAATGGTTGCGCATCACTAATTGCATCCAACTGATGTGTAAATAACTCCTCTGACGGATCAAGTGAAGCGGCTGTGGTGGCTGTGGTGGTAGTGGCGACGGGCGGGTGCGTGGTAACTTGAGAGCAGGTGACCGAAGCTGAGTTGGAGGAGGATGGTGCGTCAAGGTTCTTAGCGGAAGCTGTTGAAGATTGGGTGTCCTGTCTAAGCCAGTCAACTACGTCCTCTGAATTTTTCGGGTTCAGGGTACGTGGCCTCTGAAAACTGGGCATTATTCCAGGGACAGTGGAAATCACAGCACCACGACCACGACGGCCCCTGCGGGGTGGCCTGCCTCTGCCTGTCATTTTTTTTTTAGATAAGTGGTACTACGCGTGCTAGGTACTGTGCCACCCGGTATGAGTGGTTGGCACTGGCAGTGGGCACACTACAGTCTGTGGAAGTGGGCCTGACACACACTGGCAGCAGGCAAGCAACTGAATTTAGACTACTGTCTAAAAATTAAATGCCTTATTTATCGGCAAGCTACTGTGCCACCCGGTATCAGTGGTTGGCACTGGCAGTGGGCACACTACAGTCAGTGGAAGAGGGCCTGACACACACTGGCAGCAGGCAAGCAACTGAAATTACACTAAAGTGTAAAAATTAAATGCCTTATTTATCGGCAAGCTACTGTGCCACCCGGTATGAATGGTTGGCACTGGCAGTGGGCACACTACAGTCAGTGGAAGAGGGCCTGACACACACTGGCAGCAGGCAAGCAACTGAATTTAGACTACTGTCTAAAAATTAAATGCCTTATTTATCGGCAAGCTACTGTGCCACCCGGTATCAGTGGTTGGCACTGGCAGTGGGCACACTACAGTCAGTGGAAGCGGGCCTGACACACACTGGCAGCAGGCAAGCAACTGAAATTACACTAAAGTGTAAAAATTAAATGCCTTATTTATCGACAAGCTACTGTGCCACCCGGTATCAGTGGTTGGCACTGGCAGTGGGCACACTACAGTCAGTGGAAGCGGGCCTGACACACACTGGCAGCAGGCAAGCAACTGAATTTAGACTACTGTCTAAAAATTAAATGCCTTATTTATCGGCAAGCTACTGTGCCACCCGGTATCAGTGGTTGGCACTGGCAGTGGGCACACTACAGTCAGTAGAAGCGGGCCTGACACACACTGGCAGCAGGCAAGCAACTGAAATTACACTAAAGTGTAAAAATTAAATGCCTTATTTATCGGCAAGCTACTGTGCCACCCGGTATGAGTGGTTGGCACTGGCAGTGGGCACACTACAGTCAGTGGAAGAGGGCCTGACACACTGACTGGCAGCAGGCAAGCAACTGAATTTAGACTACTGTCTAAAAATTAAATGCCTTATTTATCGGCAAGCTACTGTGCCACCCGGTATCAGTGGTTGGCACTGGCAGTGGGCACACTACAGTCAGTGGAAGCGGGCCTGACACACACTGGCAGCAGGCAAGCAACTGAAATTACACTAAAGTGTAAAAATTAAATGCCTTATTTATCGGCAAGCTACTGTGCCACCCGGTATCAGTGGTTGGCACTGGCAGTGGGCACACTACAGTCAGTAGAAGCGGGCCTGACACACACTGGCAGCAGGCAAGCAACTGAAATTACACTAAAGTGTAAAAATTAAATGCCTTATTTATCGGCAAGCTACTGTGCCACCCGGTATCAGTGGTTGGCACTGGCAGTGGGCACACTACAGTCAGTGGAAGAGGGCCTGACACACACTGGCAGCAGGCAAGCAACTGAATTTAGACTACTGTCTAAAAATTAAATGCCTTATTTATCGGCAAGCTACTGTGCCACCCGGTATCAGTGGTTGGCACTGGCAGTGGGCACACTACAGTCAGTGGAAGCGGGCCTGACACACACTGGCAGCAGGCAAGCAACTGAATTTAGACTACTGTCTAAAAATTAAATGCCTTATTTATCGGCAAGCTACTGTGCCACCCGGTATCAGTGGTTGGCACTGGCAGTGGGCACACTACAGTCAGTTGAAGTCGGCCTGACACACACTAGCAGCAGGCAAGCAGCTGAAATTACATTAAAGTGTAAAAATTAAATGCCTTTTTTAAGCAAAGTCCTGTGCCAGCCGGTATGAGTGGTGGGCACTGGCAGTGGGCACACTACAGTCAGTGGAAGTCAGCCTGACACACACTGGCAGGCAACTAACCTTAGATTAAAGTGTAAAAATTAAGTGCCTATTTTTTAAGCAAAGTCCTGTGCCACTCGGTATGACAGGGGTGGGCACTGGCAGTGGGCACACTACAGTCAGTTGAAGTCGGCCTGACACACACTAGCAGCAGGCAAGCAGCTGAAATTACACTAAAGTGTAAAAATTAAATGCCTTTTTTATGCAAAGTCCTGTGCCAGCCGGTATGAGTGGTGGGCACTGGCAGTGGGCACACTACAGTCAGTGGAAGTCAGCCTGACACACACTGGCAGGCAACTAACCTTAGATTAAAGTGTAAAAATTAAGTGCCTATTTTTTAAGCAAAGTCCTGTGCCACTCGGTATGACAGGGGTGGGCACTGGCAGTGGGCACACTACAGTCAGTTGAAGTCGGCCTGACACACACTAGCAGCAGGCAAGCAGCTGAAATTACACTAAAGTGTAAAAATTAAATGCCTTTTTTATGCAAAGTCCTGTGCCAGCCGGTATGAGTGGTGGGCACTGGCAGTGGGCACACTACAGTCAGTGGAAGTCAGCCTGACACACACTGGCAGGCAACTAACCTTAGATTAAAGTGTAAAAATTAAGTGCCTATTTTTTAAGCAAAGTCCTGTGCCACTCGGTATGACAGGGGTGGGCACTGGCAGTGGGCACACTACAGTCAGTTGAAGTCGGCCTGACACACACTAGCAGCAGGCAAGCAGCTGAAATTACATTAAAGTGTAAAAATTAAATGCCTTTTTTAAGCAAAGTCCTGTGCCAGCCGGTATGAGTGGTGGGCACTGGCAGTGGGCACACTACAGTCAGTGGAAGTCAGCCTGACACACACTGGCAGGCAACTAACCTTAGATTAAAGTGTAAAAATTAAGTGCCTATTTTTTAAGCAAAGTCCTGTGCCACTCGGTATGACAGGGGTGGGCACTGGCAGTGGGCACACTACAGTCAGTTGAAGTCGGCCTGACACACACTAGCAGCAGGCAAGCAGCTGAAATTACACTAAAGTGTAAAAATTAAATGCCTTTTTTATGCAAAGTCCTGTGCCAGCCGGTATGAGTGGTGGGCACTGGCAGTGGGCACACTACAGTCAGTGGAAGTCAGCCTGACACACACTGGCAGGCAACTAACCTTAGATTAAAGTGTAAAAATTAAGTGCCTATTTTTTAAGCAAAGTCCTGTGCCACTCGGTATGACAGGGGTGGGCACTGGCAGTGGGCACACTACAGTCAGTTGAAGTCGGCCTGACACACACTAGCAGCAGGCAAGCAGCTGAAATTACATTAAAGTGTAAAAATTAAATGCCTTTTTTAAGCAAAGTCCTGTGCCAGCCGGTATGAGTGGTGGGCACTGGCAGTGGGCACACTACAGTCAGTGGAAGTCAGCCTGACACACACTGGCAGGCAACTAACCTTAGATTAAAGTGTAAAAATTAAGTGCCTATTTTTTAAGCAAAGTCCTGTGCCACTCGGTATGACAGGGGTGGGCACTGGCAGTGGGCACACTACAGTCAGTTGAAGTCGGCCTGACACACACTAGCAGCAGGCAAGCAGCTGAAATTACATTAAAGTGTAAAAATTAAATGCCTTTTTTAAGCAAAGTCCTGTGCCAGCCGGTATGAGTGGTGGGCACTGGCAGTGGGCACACTACAGTCAGTGGAAGTCAGCCTGACACACACTGGCAGGCAACTAACCTTAGATTAAAGTGTAAAAATTAAGTGCCTATTTTTTAAGCAAAGTCCTGTGCCACTCGGGATGACAGGGGTGGGCACTGGCAGTGGGCACACTACAGTCAGTTGAAGTCGGCCTGACACACACTGGCAGGCAACTAACCTTAGATTAAAGTGTAAAAATGAAGTGCCTTTTTTTTAAGCAAAGTCCTGTGCCACACGGGATGACAGGGGTGGGCACTGGCAGTGGGCACACTACAGTCAGTTGAAGTCGGCCTGACACACACTAGCAGCAGGCAAGCAGCTGAAATTACACTAAAGTGTAAAAATTAAATGCCTTTTTTATGCAAAGTCCTGTGCCAGCCGGTATGAGTGGTGGGCACTGGCAGTGGGCACACTACAGTCAGTGGAAGTCAGCCTGACACACACTGGCAGGCAACTAACCTTAGATTAAAGTGTAAAAATTAAGTGCCTTTTTTTAAGCAAAGTCCTGTGCCACACGGAATGACAGGGGTGAGCACTGGCAGTGGGCACACTACAGTCTGTGGGCCTGCAGCTCCTCACACACAGGCAGGCCAGGCAACTGCAATATGTATATAAAGGAAAAAAAAAAAGCAGACTAATGTTGCAGCCCTAAAAAGGGCTTTTTGGGGTGCTGTCAGGACGCTGTCCTTACAGCAGAGATCAGATGAGTCTTTCAGGACTGGAGTGGACACTGAATTCACTAGCCTAGCTATCGATTTCCCAATTAAATCAGCAGCAGTTACAGTCTCCCTCCTCTCACTAAGACTGCAGCTTCAGAATGAATCTAAAATGGATGCTGTGCAGGAGGTGGGAGGGTCTGGGAGGGAGGGTATGCTGCTGATTGGCTGGAATGTGTCTGCTGACTGTGAGGTACAGGGTCAAAGTTTGCTCAATGATGATGTATAGGGGGCGGACCGAACATCGCATGTGTTCGCCCGGCAGAGGCGAACGCGAACAAGCTATGTTCGCCGGGAACTGTTCGCCGTCGGATAGTTCGGGCCATCTCTAGTGGTCAAGGGCCTTAAACCCGTCTGTAAACAAGTATGGAATATTTTGACTCCATGTTGATAAAGGGCATATTATTATTATTTGTCAGCATCTGATCAGCGGGGGTCCAAAGCCCAGTAACGTCACAACTAGTATCAATGGCCTGGGCTGAGCTAAGCTCTGTTCACTTGAATGGAGCTTAGCCCTGCCCAGGCCATCAATACTAGTTGTGACGTCACTGGGCCTGCGGTAAACAGCGATCGTCAGGGGTCCTGGGTGTCAGACCCCCGCCAATCAGATGCTGATGATCTATCCAGAGGATAGATCATCAGTTTAAAAAAACTGCAGAACCCCTTTAAGTTTTATGGTGCTGGGGTAATTTTATCTCATATCCTTTCTTAACTTTACAACCGGTCTTCCTTTTCCTCTTCATCGCTATATTCCTCTGATATCAGTTCTCTATACTGTGTTACCGAAAAGGATCAAGAAAAAAAACAAGTATTTTTCAAACCTTTGGTGTTTTGGAAGCAGGTCACATATGAAGCCGATCATCACTTTAGTCAACATATTCATAATGCCATGCTTCAGTTGGCTTCCTAGTTCATACTTGTCAGTACTTCTAGACATGATCTACTGACAATGTCTTAAGGTTGCATTCACAAGGCAGTGTTTATGGTTTATGTGGTGTCATACTGTATATTCACTTGCTACACTTCACATACAGCAGCAGGGAAATTTATGTTGGCAGAGTAAGTCTGTGAAGAGAACCATGGAGAAATCCTGACATATCATCTTCTATCTATAGCAGGAGTACACAACCTTTTCTGGTTGGGGGCCACATTGTCAGACTGAAGCAATCCCATGGGCCGAAAACAAATTTTAAATGGTTATTACCAACTGCAATACTGTATTTATGACATATTGTACATACACTATATATCAGGAATGTCTAGTTACACTCAGGATTCTCATCTAATACATGAAAAATACATGTGCGCAGCCACAAGACATAGACATACATGTCTGTCACCAGATAGTTGAGGGCAGAACAGAATAACATTGAGGGCCCTCGGGCCACAGGTTGTGCACCCCTGATCTATATTGAGAGCGAGTCCAATAAGCTCTAGACTGATGCATATGTTAGATTCTTCTAGGTGTGGTTTGCATTAAAAGTACCAGTTAAGACTGGCCGACATTTACACAAACATTTCTTACAATTTGACAAGGTTATTCAATACTTCCAAAGGGAACCCTTCTTGGGAATTGAGGAAGCCTGATGGTATGGGGTTGTTTTACAGCCAAAGCTATTGGAATACTTGACCAGGATCGATGGTGGTCCTAGTGCTGAACTATATGTGAGTATCCTACAAAACGAGTTACTTCGTACACTCGAGTACTATGAGTATGAAAGAGACAACATAGTGTTCCAGCAAGACAATAACCCGAAGCATACGTCGAGATTGGCAAACAAAATGGTTCAATGACAATGAAGTAGAGGTCCTGGATTGGCCCCTACAGTCCTCAGACCTCGACCCAATCGAGCACTTGGTAAAGTTGAAGAAAAAGCTGTATTCATAGCCAAGTGAGTCAACTAGTATGTACAAATATTAGGAACATGTACAGTACAGACCAAAAGTTTGGACACACCTTCTCATTCAAAGAGTTTTCTTTATTTTCATGACTATGAAAATTGTAGATTCACACTGAAGGCATCAAAACTATGAATTAACACATGTGGAATTATATACATAACAAACAAGTGTGAAACAACTGAAAATATGTCATATTCTAGGTTCTTCAAAGTAGCCACCTTTTGCTTTGATTACTGCTTTGCACACTCTTGGCATTCTCTTGATGAGCTTCAAGAGGTAGTCCCCTGAAATGGTTTTCACTTCACAGGTGTGCCCTGTCAGGTTTTTAATAAGTGGGATTTCTTGCCTTATAAATGGGGTTGGGACCATCAGTGGCATTGAGGAGAAGTCAGGTGGATACACAGCTGATAGTCCTACTGAATAGACTGTTAGAATTTGTATTATGGCAAGAAAAAAGCAGCTAAGTAAAGAAAAACGAGTGGCCATCATTACTTTAAGAAATGAAGGTCAGTCAGTCAGCCGAAAAATTGGGAAAACTTTGAAAGTAAGGGCTATTTGACCATGAAGGAGAGTGATGGGGTGCTGCGCCAGATGACATGGCCTCCACAGTCACCGGACCTGAACCCAATTGAGATGGTTTGGGGTGAGCTGGACCGCAGAGTGAAGGCAAAAGGGCCAACAAGTGCTAAGCATCTCTGGGAACTCCTTCAAGACTGTTGGAAGACCATTTCAGGGGACTACCTCTTGAAGCTCATCAAGAGAATGCCAAGAGTGTGCAAAGCAGTAATCAAAGCAAAAGGTGGCTTCTTTGAAGAACCTAGAATATGACATATTTTCAGTTGTTTCACACTTGTTTGTTATGTATATAATTCCACATGTGTTAATTCATAGTTTTGATGCCTTCATAGTTATGAAAATAAAGAAAAATCTTTGAATGAGAAGGTGTGTCCAAACTTTTGGTCTGTACTGTACATTATTTCTTGTTTTATAATGAAGTGTCTGCCAGCCCCTCTGGTGCTAGGGTTGCCATGGTTGTCCAAACATAATCCTGTCATTGATTGGCAAGCAAGACAGATCAAAGGCTGGAGTGATTACTGTATGGACAACAGTCTCGTCACATCTCTTGCTGGGATATCCACTAACATGTTGCATCCGTTTCTCTCTGATTTCTCTGATGTGTTCGCTGAGGGTGTGGATCAGGAGTTACCCCCTCATAGAGAATACGATTGCCCTGTCAATCTGATTCCCGGAGCTAAGTTGCCAAATTCTCGGTTGTATAACCTGTCTGAACCCGAAAGAGTTGCTATGCGAAAGTATATTACTGAGAGTTTGGCAAAGGGTCACATCAGGCCATCTAAGTCACCTATGGCGGCAGGGTTATTCTTTGTAAAGAAAAAATATGGGACATTGAGATCGTGTCTAGATTTCCGAGAGTTGAATCGCATCCCTATCCGAGATCCTTATCCCCTTCCCCTGATCCCAGATTTGTTCAACCAGATTGTTGGAGCTAAGGTGTTTTCTAAATTAGACCTAAGAGGGGCATATAATCTGGTCAGGATCAAGGAAGGGGATTAATGGAAAACTGCGTTTAATACCCTAGAGGGTCATTTTGAGATCTTGGTCATGCCTTTTGGGTTCACCAATGCCCCGGCAGTATTTCAACATTTCATCAATGACATTTTTCATCATTTGGTGGGAAGGTTTGTTCTCGTATACCGGCATGACATATTGATTTATTCGCCCGACATGGCTAGTCATCAGGATCATTTGAGACAAGTCTTGCTGATCCTCCGGGAGAATAAGTTATATGCCAAGATAGAAAAATGTTTGTTTGCTGTTCAAGAGATTCCTTTTCTGGGTTACCTGCTTTCCGCTTCGGGCTTTCGCATGGATCCCGAAAAAGTCAGTGTGGTCTTGGAATGGGATCTGCCCGAGAATCAGAAAGCGCTTATAAGGTTTTTGGGGTTTACCAGCTACCACAGAAAATGTATCTTGAATTATTCCACTGTTGTCAAACCTCTGACTGACATGACTAAGAAAGGGGTGGATTCCACTGTCTGGTCGGAAGAGGCGTTACATGCTTTTTCCACTATAAAGAGATGTTTTTCTTCTGCTCCCATTTTGGTGCAGCCTGATGTGTCTCAGCCATTTATTGTTGAGGTTGACGCATCAGAAGTGGGAGTTGGTGCAGTTCTGTGGCAGGGTCCTTCTCCTGGCAAATGGCGCCCCTGTGCTTTTTTTCGAAAAAACTCTCTTCTGCCGAGAGAAATTATGATGTTGACAATAGAGAGCTGCTGGCCATTAAGTTGGCCTTTGAGGAATGGCGTCATTGGTTAGAAGGAGCGATTCATCCCATTACTGTATTTACCGATCATAAAATTCTGGCCTACCTGGAGTCGGCTAAACGTTTGAACCCAAGGCAGGCCAGATGGTCTTTGTTTTTTACCAGATTTTATTTCATTGTCATTTTTCGGCGTCAAGAATGTCAAGGCAGATGCCTTGTCGCATCGCTTCCCTGGGGGAGTGATACTGAGGATCCTGGTCTGATTTTGGCTGTATCCACCCTCTATCCTGAACTGGAGGCGGAGGTGTTAGAAGTTCAGGGAGAGGCACCTGCTTCCTGTCCCCCAGGGAAGTTGTTTGTTCCTTCTGAGCTTCGTCACAAGGTGTTTAAGGAACATCATGATACTGTCCTTGCTGTACACCCTGGGAGCAGATCCACTGTTGATCTTATTTCTCTGAGATTCTGGTAGCCGGGTTTTCGTAAGAATGTTGAGGGCTATATGGCAGCTTGTGAGACCTGTGCACTTGTCAAGGTGACTCATACTTGGCCCTCAGGATCTCTTCTTGCTTTGTCCATCCCATCTCGTCCCTGGACGCACTTGTCCATGGACTTTATAACCGATTTGCCCAGTTCTTCTGGGATGACAGTGATTTTGGTGGTGGTCAACCGCTTCAGTAAGATGGCACACTTTATTCCATTTTCTGGTTTACCCAATGTCAAAACTCTGGCTCGGTCATTTGTTGATAACATTGTGAAATTACACGGCATTCCCTCTGATGTGATGTCTGATAGAGGGACTCCATTTATTTCCAGATTCAGGAAGGTTTTCTGTACTCGCCTGGGGATTCGTTTGTCCTTCTCTTCGGCTTTCACCCTCAGTCGAACGGACAAACTGAACGCGCTAACCAGAATCTGGAGACATATTTGAGGTGTTTTGTCGCTGAGAATCAGGAGGAGTGGTTCTCGTTTTTGTCATTGGCTGAATTTGCTTTAAATAACCGTCGTCAGGAGTCCACTGATAAGTCACCATTGATTGGTAAGAGGTTTCACCCTCAGTTTGGTAAGTTCTCTGGGAATAATTCCTCTGGTATTCCTGATGAGTAGTGTTGAGCGCGAATATTTGAATATCAAATTTTTTTAGCGAATATCGGCACTTCGCCAATTCGCGAATATTTTGATTATAGTGCTATAAATTCGCTATTTCGAATATTCTTTTTTTTTTTTTTTTTATTGTTATATTTTTTTCTTTCCCACCTCCCAAAAGTAGTTCTTACCTGTCCTTAGGATTCCTGGCTTCCTGGCTGCTCCAGTCAGTGCCCGTTGCCGCTTCTGCCAACTTCCGTGCTCATGGAGCGTCCCCATCACAATGGGAACGTCTCCATACTAGAATGTACTGTCGGATTTGAGAATTACGTTGAAATCGCAATGCGATTAATCTAACTTGAAGTAATCGCATCGCGATTTCAACTTAGCACTGCTATATTCCATATTCGTTAATTCTAGCCTAACATGGAATATAGCAGTGCTAAGTTGTAATCGCAATGCGATTAATATAACTTGAATTAATCGCATTGCGATTACAACTTAGCACTGCTATATTCAATATTAGGCTAGAATTAACTAATATGGAATATAGCAGTGCTAAGTTGAAATCGCAATGCGATGACTTCAAATTAGATTAATCGAATTGCGATTTCAACTTAGCACTGCTATATTCCATAGAATTAGCGAAGTTGACGAATAGGTAGCTAAAATGAAGATGGAGAATACTTCGTTATCTTCGTTTTGAGGAATATGACGAATACATTCGTCATATTCGTCATCTTCGCTTATTCTAGATATCAAACCAATAGGAAAGTAGCCTTAAGTTACAATTGCAATACGCGATTATTTAAATCGCATATTAATCGCGATAACTAGAATAATGACGAATATTCGATTTTGACGAATATGAAACGAATATTCTAGCGAATATTTGCGAATTTCATCGAAATCGAATATGGCACCTCCCGCTCATCACTACTGATGAGGAGAGATTTGCTTCTTCCTTGTCATCTATCTGGCGGAAAAGTCAAATCAATTAAAAAAAGATGGGCAATAGGTATAAACTTATGGCTGACAAGAAACGTGTGTCTGGTCCGGACCTGAATGTGGGTGATTTGGTGTGGTTGTCCACTAAGAACATTAAGTTGAAGGTCCCATCCTGGAAGTTAGCTCCAAGATTTATTGGTCCATACAAGATCTCTGCCATTATTAATCCGGTTTCTTTTCGCCTTGAACTTCCGCAGGCTTGGAAGATCCATAATGTCTTCCATAAATCTTTGTTAAAGAGTTATGTGGAACCTGCTGTACCATCGTCCTTACCACCTCCTCCTGTCTTGGCTGACGGGAATCTGGAGTTTCAAATTTCCAGAGTTTTTGACTCTCATGTCCTTCGGAGTTCCCTTCAATACCTCGTTCATTCGAAGGGTTACGGTCCGGAGGAGAGAATGACTAATGTGAATGCCAGTCGGCTTCTGAGGGCCTTTCACAGAGCCCACACTGATAAAGTTGGTCCTGGGTGCCGGGAGGTCACCTGTAGAAGGGGGGGTACTGTCACCACCAGCTCTGGGAGAGATCTTAGAAGTTCAGATAGACGGAAGACTCAGGAGTCGATCTGACAGATCGCTATTGTTTTCATTGTTGCTGACAGGTTTCCACCCATTCGCATGTGTTACTCATTATTAGTCAGCTGGCCCTTTATATGTTCCGCCTTTCACTGGTTTCCCTGCGACTAATAGCATTCCGTGGAGTGCTCTGCTTGTATGGTGGTTCTCCTGTTCCAGTTGCTTCTCAAGCTAAGTACTTTTCCCTTTCCTTTTGTGCCTGTTCAGACTAGGCCTCAGGGAGACACTGGCTCCTTCAGTTTGGAAGGAGCCGTTTGCTTCTTTCCCTGTTCCCTAAACTGAGGGTTTGGTGCAGTGTTTCTGCAGGCTCAGGTTCCGGTGGATGTGCATTTTCTACCTTTGAGATTTGCACATGTTGATAGCTGCTTAGGAAGAGATATTCAGGGATTGCAAGGAGGTGACCTCTTTTCCCTAGGTTTGGGGCCTAGTCTGTTGTTGTTTTGTTGTGGTTCCCTTTGGTTGTCCTTCCTTCCCCGTACTACCCGTGACAGACAGGCAGAGGAAGAGGCGGGCCATTCCGCAGGGCTGGTAGGGGTCGGCAGGTTGCAGAAGGTGCGTGCGATTACGTCAAAGGACGCACCAGAGTTGGTTGAAAGGCTAACTCAGCCTTCCGCTTCTGCACCCTCCTCATCCTCTCTATCTGCACCCGCTTCCCTCTCTGCTGTGTGCACCCCCAAAGAAACCACCACAGTATCCCCTCCGCACGAGTTAGAGGAATTATTTCCCCATAAATTCCAAGACCTTACCGATGCTCAGCCATTCTTGGCATCAGATCAGGAAGAGGAGGTAGCAACTGTCGCCATCCAGCAGTCTGACGACAGTATCCAGATCAGCCCAAGGAGAGTGGTCCCTGCTGTCACTGCCTACTCCGAGATCTCTAATGTCAGTGGTGGTGAAGGTGACTATGATGATGACGTGTCGATGGACGTCACGTGGGTGCCCACAAGATAGGAAGAGGAGAAGAGTTCAGAGGGAGAGACGGAGCAGTAAATAGGGAGAAGGTGGAGAAGCAGGCAGAACTTACTGTGCACAGGAGGCAAAAAGCAGACTGCTAATGTATCTGGAACGAGCCATCCACCATGCATGGTCACATCTGGTGCTCCTAGGATGCCAGCACATGGCCCCGCAGTGTGGGCTTTTTTAACATGTCCGCTGCTGACAATAGTGTTACCATCTGCAAGACCGCTGGCTTGTCGGAACTGCTAGCCCGCCAACTACTGCCATATAAACTGGTGGACTCAAAAGCCTTTAGAAAATTTGTGGCCATTGGCACACCGCAATAGAAGGTCCCCGGAAGGAAATATTTCTTCCAGAAGGGTATCCCGGAGCTATATGGCCACGTTCAGTGGCAAGTGAATGTATCTCTGGCACACAGTGTCGGTGCCAAGATACATCTGACCACAGACACGTGGACTAGCAAACACGGGCAGGGAAGGTACTTAACTTTTACTGCCCACTGGGTGCACCTTCTGACAGACATCAAGCATGCAACCCGCGGCACCCGTGTGGATTTGGTGTTACCGCCACGGATTGCATGCAGGCCTGCCTCTTTTTCTCCTCCTCCTTCTCCATCCTCCGTCTCCTCTTCGGCTGACTTTTCCACTGCTACCGCCTCTTCCGCCGTGCCCCTTAAGCTACACAGAATCTATTCGACATGCCAGGTGAAATGTTGTCATGCTGTTCTGCGGCTGTTGTGCCTGGAAGCCAAGAGCCACACTGGTCCTGCACTCCTTTCAGCTTTGCGGTCACGGACCGATCAGTGGATAACCCCGCTCAATTTGACAGTTGATAAAGTGGTGTGCGACAATGGTGCCAATCTGCTGAGCGCGCTGAAACAGGGCAATATGACACACGTGCCTTGCATGGCACAGTCCTGAACTTAGTCGTGCAGTGATTCGTTGCCAAATACCCCGGGGTCCAGGACGTCTTGCCGCAGGCCAGGAAAATCTCTGGCCATTTTATAAGATCTTACACGGCCATGGCTCGCCTTGCTGACTTTCAGTGGCAACACCACCTGCCCGTCAGATGTCTGATTTGTGACTACCCGACGCAATGGAACTCCACCTTGTATATGCTTGATAGGCTGCTCCAGCAAAAATGTGCAGTTAACGACTACCTGTGCGAACTCTGCAGCAGAAAAGGTTCTGCGGAGCTTGTTTTTTTTTTCACCACGCCAGTGGCTGCTCATGCACAACGCATGCAGACTTCTGCGGCCATTTGATAAGATCACCAAACTGGTCAGTTGCAGCCAGGGCGCAATCAGTGACATCGTACCTTACTCCTTCTTTCTGGAGCGTGCATTGCATTGTGTCATTGATCAAGCCGTCAAGGAGCAGGAGCAGGAAAATGAGGAAGTCACAATGCTGGATGAATTCCCAGGGGGGCTACTAAATATGAGACAAGTCAACAGGCGTCTGAAGAGGAGTCAGAGGAGGAAGGTTTCGGGGCGGAGAAGGAGCAAGAAGAGCATGCTTTAAACTTTTTTGGGATCCCTGGTGTTGTCCGTGGCTGGGGGAGGAGACCGAGAACGACATTATCCTGGACGATGAGCAGGAGCCAGGCCACTCCACCACTTCCAGTTTAGTGGAAATGGGGGCCTTCATGCTCCAGTGTTTGAAGAGGGACCCCCCATATAAAAAGCATAAAGGGCAAGAACCAGTACTGGGTGGCAACGTACTTAGACCCCCGGTACAAACACAAAATGGCGGACATGTTATCAGCATCACACAGGGCTGACAGAATGCAACACTTCCAGGCCTTGCTTCGAGAAATGCTGCATTCTGCTTTTGCGGCTGCTGGCAGAGGAATTTCCACTCACATAGAAACAGTTGCGGGTACCAATTCAACAGCGCAAGCAAGAAGAAGGCGGTTTGAGTGTTGGTCACTTCGGATATGAGATCATTCTTGCAGCCAACCCATCGACAACTGCCCTCCGGATCCAGCCTCAGGGAACGCCTAGACCGACAGGTGTCCGACTACATTGGGTATACGGCCGATGTGGACGCTTTGAGAAGTGAGGAACCCCTGGACTACTGGGTGTGCAGTCTTGACCTATGGCCAGAGCTGGCTGCCCCTCATCCAGTGTCCTGTCTGAAAGGACGTTCAGCACAGCAGGGGGTATTGTGACCGATAAGCGCACTTGCCTAGCTCACGACAGTGTGGACTACCTCACATTTCAAAAAATTTAGGAGGCATGGATCTTGGAGGAATTCAACACCTGTGACGACCACGTTTAATTGAATTTCACCTATTACCATTGTTTGTTTTTTTCAAGAAGGGGGATTTCGTTATATTTTTAGTTCTTTTAAACATATGTATTTGACCTGTATTTGTATTGGCCTGCAGTAAAATTGATATCCATTGACCATGTAATATACCTCCTGCCACATAATCACTTGATCTTTTCTGTCCCGTGAATGCCTAATGTTTGGGGCCTGTACTCCTGTGGCCTAAAATATCAAATTTCTAGGCTCCGACAGGGCACATTTCAGACAATTTCCCCTTAATACGCATAAAAATGTCCCCTGATTAAGAAACATATTTTTTTGTTGGAATTTTTGTCATTGATCACCCTCTATTATGTCACTGTCCATGTTGTGGGACTATTTGTGCACTTCTACTAAGTATTTGGTGGCTGCAAATATGAGCTGAAAGTTTTTCAGGTTCGCCTGTCATTAAAGTGAATGGGGCCCGTCGCGAACTTGCGGTTCACGAACATTTGATCGCGTTCACGCGATAGCTTTTGAGAAGCATCCCGGCCAATGTTCGTCCATCACTAATCAAGGACTCTTTAAAGCAGAATTGCCGCATGGTGTTAATTACCACCAACACCGCAAGGTGACTTTTTGTTTGAATATGACTGCTTGTTTTGTCACTTGCCTAAAGTGTGAATAAAACACTAAACTGTTTGATCCAAAGAACTTGTTGTTGCCTCTATACTGCGTCCTCTAATCCTGTCTACCAGAGGGAGTCCCCACAATTGGTGGATGATGCGGGCAAGAGCAGTGAGGCTGGTGTAAACACACATATTTTTGGTTTCTGCATTTTTCAGGCACGGTTATATGTCGTTTATTAAACCAGCTGTATTACAACCAGTGCCCCATGACAAAATGGAGGCTGTTGTGAAGGGCCTCAGGGAGGCTAATCTGCAGCAGCGAGAGACAAACCTGCAGCAACGCTAGGCTAATAAGCAGCAGCAGGAGACTAACCAGTTGAGCAACCCCGAGCGTCCACAATGCCCGGAAAACAGTCCATGCCGCGATTCCTAAGATGACCCCCGCAGAAGACATCGAAACCTACCTGCTGATGTACGAGAAAGTGGCCATCAGGGAAAAGCTACCCTTTGATCAGTGGACTGCGGTCGTCGCTCCATTCCTGACATTAGATTCCCAGCGGGTGTATTTCAACTTGCCGGAAAAATAAAGCGGCCGGCTACCAAAAAGTAAAGGGTGAGATTTTGGCAAGACTAGGGGTGAATGTGTTGGTCCGGGCCCAGCGGGTACATCAGTGGGCGTTTAAGCCGGCTGAGCCTGTGAGGACCCAGTATTATGACTTACTCCACCTCTTGAAAAAGTGGCTACAGCATGATGTGCAGAGTCCCACGGGTATGCTGGATAGACTATTGGCTGATATGTACCAACCAAACCCACCCAGGGTGTACCCTCTACAGACCTGGCTCTGATAGTCTGCTGGCGGTGTCGGGATTCTGGCCATGTAGGAGCTGACTGTCCACATCAGGTGGAACTCATGGACACGAACTATGGCTTTCGTCAGTCGTTATATGCCAGGAAGCTGTGTGCAGCGGGTACCCCAGAAACTCTAAATCACTTGTGCCAGGTGGAAGTGGGAGACACTCCAGTGGAGGCCCTACTGGACTCAGGGAGTCTGGTGTCCCTTGTAGGGTCTACCCTGATATGGTCCGCTGAGTATACTGGCCGGAAAGTCGGGGTCATGTGCATTTATGGGGACTTAAAAGACTATCCCACCGCCTTGGTGTCTCTAACCACGGAGGCCGGAAGGTGGACTCATGAAGTGGCAGCTGCCACAAACTTACACTACAAACTTATAATAGAGAGAGACTTCCCTGGTTTCCCTTGGATTAGAAGAACTACAGGTAAGAGCACTCTGCTAGTCAATTGCACAAAGATATAAGCAAACACTGAAAGAATAAATGCTTGGCGGTCATACTTACTGCAAATGCAGCTAGAAGCTCTTTGCGAATATAATTGATCAAAAATATTTCGGGCCCATCTACCGGTCGTCTAGGTAGCTTCTAATCAGATGGGTCCTACTCTAACATGCCTCTCCTGGGCTTACAGCCTACAATCTGGGCAAAGTAGTACCAAGCTGTATCCTACGCATGCCTCTCCCAGGCTGTGAGCCTGCAGTATGGGCTGGGTAGAATACAGCTGTACAAGCTATCTGATTAAAAGCACATGGTAAATGGGCTGGTGGTGCACGGTTCAATCTCACCACCAGGGGGAGCCACTCCCCTAGTGGCAGTGACAATGGGGAAAAATAAACGAACCATCACCTCCACAATAAGTGAATATGAGAACGCAGGTGCACGCTACCTTGGCTAAAACACACTTGGATTAGAAGAACTACAGGTAACAGCACTCTGCTAGTCAATTGCACAAAGATATAAGCAAACACTGAAAGAATAAATGCTTGGCGGTCATACTTACTGCAAATGCAGCTAGAAGCTCTTTGCGAATATAATTGATCAAAAATATTTCGGGCCCATCTACCGGTCATCAAGGTAGCTTCTAATCAGATGGATCCTACTCTAACATGCCTCTCCTGGGCTTACAGCCTACAATCTGGGCAAAGTAGTACCAAGCTGTATCCTACGCATGCCTCTCCCAGGCTGTGAGCCTGCAGTATGGGCTGGGTAGAATACAGCTGTACAAGCTATCTGATTAAAAGCACATGGTAAATGGGTTGGTGGTGCACGGTTCAATCTCACACTGTGGCACTGTGGCCTGCTAGAAAAGTGACTGATACCCATGAGACAGTGGTAACCCCAGCAGAGTGGCCTTAGTCTGGGGGAAGGCCAGAGCCCAGGGAACCCGAGGCCAAAGGGCCAGCGGTAGGGGTGACCGCCACTTCGGAAGAGGGGGAGACAACCCCACTGAGTGTAATGGTGGGAGACGTGGAGGACTTGCCGCCGGGTCTTGAGCTGGCAGACCTCAATGTCTCCAGGAAAAATTTTGGTACTGCACAACACCGGGACCCCACCCTATCCCGAACCTGGGAAAATGTATTAATAGTAGATGGTCAACCACAACAAGCTGGGGCAGAGTCGGTGTTCCCCCATTTTGTGGTTCAGCAGGATATGTTGTATTGGGTAAACCAGCTGTATTGTGAACGCATTGAACAGTTAGTGGTATCCAAGGCTTATCGCAAACTTGTGTTAGAGTTAGCCCGCCAACATGTTCTCGGGGTTCATCTGGGAATGCAGAAAACACAGGACCGAATTCTACAACGGTTTTACTGGTCCAGTGTGTTTAGGGAGGTGGACGAATTCTGTAAGTCTTGCCCGACCTGCCAAGGCAACTAGCCCCCAGCACCTTTTCCATAGTCCCTTTGTACCTCTCCCGATCATCGAGGTACCGTTTGAGCGTATCGCTATGGACCTCGTTGGCCCAATACTGAAGTCTTCTAGAGGACACCAACACATCTTGGTCACCCTAGACTACGCCACTCTGTACCCGGAGGCGGTGCAACTGTGACATGCATCGGCTAAACTCATAGCTAAGGAGCTAATGGAAATTTTTAGTTGATGGCTAAAGATGGGAAGGACTGGGACCTTCTTCTGCCCTATCTCATGTTCGCAGTGCGAGATGTACCCAAGGCCTTTACTGGGTTCTCGCCATTTGAACTGCTACAGTGGAAATAAAGTCTACACACCCCTGTTAAAATGTCAGGTTTCTGTGATGTAAAAAAATTAGACAAAGAAAAATCATTTCAGAACTTTTTCCACCTTTAATGTGACCTATAAACTGTACCACTCAATTGAAAAACAAACTGAAATCTTTTAGGTGGAGGGAAGAAAACAAAAAAAAACTAAAATAATGTGGTTGCATAAGTGTGCGCACGATCTTATAACTGGGGATGTAGCTGTGTTCAGAATGAATCAATTACATTCAAAATCATGTTAAATAGGAGTCAGCATACACCTGCCATCATTTAAAGTGCCTCTGAATAACCCCAAATAAAGTTCAGCTGCTCTAGTTGGTCTTTCCTGAAATTTTCTTAGTCGCATCCCACAGCAAAAGCCATGGTCCACAGAGAGCTTCCAAAGCATCCGAGGGATCTCATTGTTAAAAGGTATTAGTCAGGAGAAGGGTACAAAATTTTTTCCAAGGCATTAGATAAAACATGGAACGCAGTGAAGACAGTCATCATCAAGTGGAGAAAATATGGCACATCAGCGACATTACCAAGAACTGGACGTCCCTCCAAAATTGATGAAAAGACAAGAAAACTGGTCTTGAAGGCTACCAAGAGGCCTACAGCAACATAAAAGAAGCTGCAGAAATTTCTGACAAGTACTGGCTGTGTGGTACATGTGACAACAGTCTCCCGTATTCTTCATATGTCTGGGCTATGGGGTAGAGTGGCAAGACAAAAGCCTTTTCTTAGGAAGAAAAACATCCAAGCCAGGCTACATTTTGCAAAAACACATCAGAAGTCTCCCAAAAGCATGTGGGAAAAGGTGTTATGGTCTGATGAAACCAAGGTTGAACTTTTTGGCCATAATTCCAAAAGATACGTTTGGCGCAAAAACAACACTGCACATCACCAAAAGAACACCATACCCTCAGTGAAGCATGGTGGTGGCAGTATCATGCTTTGGGGCTGTTTTTCTTCAGCTGGAACTGGGGCCTTAGTTAAGCTAGAGGGAATTATGAACAGTTCCAAATACCAGTCAATATTGGCACAAAACCTTCAGGCTTCTGCTAGAAAGCTGAACATGAAGAGGAACTTCATCTTTCAGCATGACAAAGACCCAAAGCATACATCCAAATCAACATAGAAATGGCTTTACCAGAAGAAGATTAAAGTTTTGGAATGGCCCAGTCAGAGCCAAGACCTGAATCCGATTGAAAATCTGTGGGGTGATCTGAAGAGGGCTGTGCACAGGAGTTGCCCTCGCAATCTGACAGATTTGGAGTGTTTTTGCAAAGAAGAGTGGGCAAATCTTGCCAAGTCAAAATGTGCTATGCTGAAAGACTCATACCCACAAAGAATGAGTGCTGTAATAAAATTAAAAGGTGCTTCAACAAAGTATAAGTTTAAGGGTGTGCACACTTATGCAACCATATTATTTAATTATTATATTTTTTCTTCTCTCTACCTTAAATATTTCAGCTTGTTTTTCAATTGAGTTGTACAGTTTATAGGTCACATTTAAGGTGGAAAAAGTTCTGAAATTATTTCTTTGTCTTATTATTTTACATCACAGAAACCTGACATTTTAACAGGGGTGTGTAGACTTTTTATATCCTCTGTATGTGTGTGCGTATATATATATATATATATATATATATATATATACTGTATATATATATATATATATATATATATAGAAGACAAAAAATCGGACTGCACTCCAAGCATTTCTTCAAAGAAGTTAGTTTTTATTCACCCATAAGGTGGCAAAGCGACGTTTCGGCTCAAGCATGAGCTTTCTCAGGCTTGAGAAAGGCTCATGCTTGAGCCGAAACGTCGCTTTGCCACCTTATGGGTGAATAAAAACTAACTTCTTTGAAGAAATGCTTGGAGTGCAGTCCGATTTTTTGTCTTCTAAAGTGGGTAAGCACCTTTTTACCATACTTGGACATTGCACCCGTCTATTTTTCCATACTATCCAGGGTGGTGCTGCCAGTGGTTTTTTTGCTATATATATATATATATATATATATATATATATATAGGTGAAACTCGAAAAATTTGAATATCGTGCAAAGTTCATTTATTTCAGTAATGCAACTTAAAAGGTGAAACTAACATATGAGATAGACTCATTACATGCAAAGCGAGATATTTCAAGCCTTTATTTGTTATAATTTGAATGATTATGGCTTACAGTTTATGAAAACCAAGTCACAATCTCAGGTACCCTTTGTTTAGGGGGTATGGATTAATTAGCTGACTAGAGTGTGACACTTTAAGCCTAGAATCAGGGCTGGCGTCAGCACCCGGAACACCTGGCCCACTGCTCCTTAAGGGCCCATTCGGATTCCTCATTTCAAAATTGAAGCGGCCTTGGTCCCTTTAACCCCTTAAGGACTCAGCCCTATTTCACCTTAAGGACTTAGCCATTTTTTGCAAATCTGACCAGTGTCACTTTAAGTGCTGATAACTTTAAAACGCTTTGACTTATCCAGGCCATTCTGAGATTGTTTTTTCGTCACATATTGTACTTCATGACACTGGTAAAATGAAGTAAAAAAAAATCATTTTTATTTATAAAAAAATACCAAATTTACTAAAAATTTGTAAAAAAAATTGCAAGTTTCCAAGTTTCAATTTCTCTACCTCTATAATACATAGTAATACCTCCAAAAATAGTTATTACTTTACATTCCCCATATGTCTACCTTATGTTTGGATCATTTTGGGAATGATATTTTATTTTTTGGGGATATTACAAGGTTTAGAAGTTTAGAAGCAAATCTTGAAATTATTCAGAAATTTTCAAAAACCAAATTTTTAGGGACCAGTTCAGGTCTGAAGTCACTTTGAGAGGCTTACATAATAGAAACCACCCAAAAATGACCCCATTCTATAAACTACACCCCTCAAGGTATTCAAAACTGATTTTACAAACGTCGTTAACCCTTTAGGTGTTCCACAAGAATTAATGGAAAATAGAGATACAATTTCAAAATTTCACTTTTTTGGCAGATTTTCCATTATAATAATTTTTTTCCAGTTACAAATCAAGGGTTAACAGCCAAACCAAACTCAATATTTATGGCCCTGATTCTGTAGTTTACAGAAAGACCCCATATGTGGTCGTAAATCGCTGTACGGGCACACGGCAGGGCAAAGAAGGAAAGGAATGCCATACGGTTTTTGGAAGGCAGATTTGGCTGGACTGGTTTTTTTAGCCCCCCTGATGCACCCCTAGAGTAGAAACTCCATAAAAGTGACCCCATCTAAGAAACTACACCCCTCAAGGTATTCAAAACCGATTTTACAAACATCGTTAACCCTTTAGGTGTTCCACAAGAGTTGTTGGCATATGGAGATGAAGTTTCAGAATTTAAATTTTTTGGCAAATTTTACCAAATTTTACGGTTTTTGGAAGGCAGATTTGGCTGGACTGTTTTTTTTGACACCATGTCCCATTTGAAGCCCCCCTGATGCACCCCTAGAGTAGAAACTCCAAAAAAGTTACCCCATTTTAGAAACTTTGGGATATTATGGCAGTTTTGTTGGTACTAGTTTAGGGTACATATGATTTTTGTTTGCTCTATATTACACTTTTTGTGCGGCAAGGTAACAAGAAATAGCTGTTTTGGCAGTTTTTTTTGTTATTTACAACATTCATCTGACAGGTTAGATCATGTGATACTTTTATAGACCAGGTTGTCACGGATGCAGGGATACCTAATATGTATACTTTTTTTTTATTTATGTAAGTTTTACACAATGATTTCTTTTTTGAAACAAAAAGAAAAATCATGTTTTTGTGTTTCCATAGTCTGAGAGCCATAATTTTTTCAGTTTTTGGGCGATTACCTTGGGTAGGGTATGATTTTTGCAGGATGAGATGACGGTTTTATTGGCACTATTTTGGGGTGCGTGTGACTTTTTGATCGCTTGCTATTACACTTTTTGTTAAATTGAAATTTACACCTAGTGCACAGTTGAACAAATTTAATACGTATATTGGGATTCAGAAATTTATTAGGAACATTTGCCTAAAAAAATACTTTATAAAAAATCCCACCTCTATAACTTCACCAATGGAGGTTGGCTTTAAACATACTAATTTGAGGAATAAATCAAAGAAATTCCCGAGAAATGAGATAGGCCCGGAAATTGGTAGTTTTCAAAAAAAACGTTGAAGTAGACATTAGGAAAATAAAAGAGAAGAAATTCTACAGGAAAAACCTGTCCAATAGAGAAATATCAGCAATTAAGGAGTTACAGAAAAATGACAGTATTACGATCCGCCCCGCCGACAAAGGGGGGGGGATTGTGATTCTTGAGACTGTCAACTATATACAGGAGTGCTCCAGACAACTCTCTGACAGTACGACGTATGAAAAACTTGGAGTGGATCCTACTGATAAGTTTGGTGACAAGTTAAGAGAATACTGCCAGAGAGGAATTGAGATGGGCATCCTGTCTAAACAGGAATACCATTTCATTATGGGGACGCCCGGGAGACTCCCGGTCTTTTATTGCCTCCCTAAAGTGCATAAGGACATGGAGAGTCCTCCGGGCCGCCCCATAGTGTCAGGTATAGGCTCCTTAACATCTAACCTTTCGAGATATGTGGATACGTGGTTACAACCTATGGTAAAAACCACTACATCTTACCTTAGAGATACTACCCAAATTATCGAGATTCTGGAAGGTCTAACTGTGGGAGATGACTGGATAATGACTACTTTGGATGTCCAGTCTCTCTACACGGTGATAGATCATGAATTAGGCATTGGTGCCGTAAAAGTACAATTTGAAAATGACAAAGGAATAGAGACACAGCAAGCAGAATATATTTTAGAGGGGATCAAACACATCCTACAGCATAACTATTTTTATTTTGAGGGAAGTTTTTATCTACAGATCAGAGGCACCGCCATGGGCACCAGGTTTGCCCCCAGTTATGCGAATCTGTTTCTGGCCCAATGGGAACGGGTGGCCATTGACCCATACAGAGGGGGCAACCTGGTGCTCTGGCGGCGCTATATAGATGATGTGATTTTAATTTGTAAGGGAGACCACCAAACTTTAAACAAATTTATATCAGAATTGAATAAAAATGATCTAAATTTGGTCTTTATTCAGAGCACCAACTCCATAGAAACTGAATTTTTGGATTTATCAATTATTCAATCAGGGAAGAAATATGTATGCAAGACCTACCAGAAAACCTCTGCTAGGAATGCATTCATATTACATTCTAGCTGTCACTTGCCAAATTGGCTACTGAATGTGCCCTTTGGACAGTTCCGTAGGTTAAAACGCAACTGTACCGAAGAGGCACAATTCGAAGTGGAAGCTATGAATTTGAAAGATAAATTCCTAGTTAAACAATATCCAAACAAAATATTAGAGGGATCAGTAGAAAGAGTAAGGAAGTTACCGAGGAGTTCATTGCTGACAACAAAAACAACCCAGAAAAATGAGGTAGACTCCCAATTTAGGATAATCCTTCCCTACACGACACAACGCGGGAAAGTGGAAGAAATAATCAAACGCCATTGGCATCACCTATTGCAGGACAAAACTATAGGTAGAGAAATACCGCCAAGACCCCAAATAACATACAAGAAAGCACCAAATTTGGGCATATAAATGGCCCCTTCCATCAAGACGAAACAAAATAAAACATCAGGTCTAAGTGGGTGGATTAACCTAAAGGGTTTCTACAGATATGTTCAATGCATTTGCTGTAAAGCAACTAAAGCTCCAAGAAACACTAAGAAAGTACTCTCGACCCAAAATTCTTTTATGTGGGAGATAGATCATTTTCTCACGTACAACTCAACCAGTGTGGTCTACCTCATCCAATGTCCCTGTTCCAGACAATACATTGGACGAACAAAAAGAGCCTTGGGAGTGAGAATATCCGAACATATCTCTAACATTAAGAAAGGATATTTAAAACACTCACTCTCAAGGCACTTTAAAGAGACTCACGGACAAGATCCCACAGGACTGACTTTTGTAGCTCTGGAGAGGATTGATAAACATTGGAGAGGTGGGAATCACATCGAGCGGATGTCAAGAGCGGAATCTAAACAGATTTACGACTTTGGAAGTATGATTCCAGCAGGTTTGAATGCTGAGCTAGAAATTTTTGGCTTCCTATGAGTTAGGTCAGTGTGCCTTTCATCCAATGGGAGATCACATGTCTGGCCGTTTATTAGTACTGTGACCCTTGGTGACAGGCCCACTTCCCCATTTCTACCTGCAACTCATTTAGATTACTCCGAAAATATAGAGTTGTGTGAAACTCATCTTGATATAATACTCTATATAAGATTGTAGTATACTTGCCCTCTTTTTATTTATTTTACTGGGACATTTTTACAAAATTTTATACAATTTTATACAGTTTTCTCATGTTTCTTATGTTTTTGAAGTAAAAGCTACCTGGTAGCAATTTTTCCTTTATCACCTGTATTAATTACAATTAGATGAAGCAAATATAAAAAAAACGCATGTGTTGCCTAAAAACCGCATAGAAAACGCACCAATACCGCAATGATGAAAATGGATATTCCAGTCCAGATTTTGAAGAGGACCTATGACGGTATAAAAGGATGTGATGTTTTAGCAGGGATATAGCCACTGAGGAAGGGGAGTGAAGTCCCCGAAACGCGTCTGGCGTTATACCCCTGCTTTGACTAGAGGATCCGGATATGATTGGGACATTTTAAAACTTGGAGCGCTCCATTTTTCTACATTTCTTCTGCTGTGAGTATAATCTCACCTGGATACCGGAATAAAGACACTAAACCTCGCGATATCTCTGGAGAGATCACGTGACATACACCAGAGAGCGAGGACGCCGGGAAGCAGCCACAGCCGTGCGGTGGAAAGAGGAGAGCGGGGTAACTGGACTGCCGGGCACTAACACCGAGCACCAGGTGACATTGCTGCCAACAATACTTTCACAAGTTTGTAAGAGGCGCTCTTGCCTGACAAAGACCGGATTACAAACCTATGCGGACATTGTATTTTAAACAGACTCATCGTCTGGATACATATTATACTTAAAGGGACAGTGTCTAAATGCAAATCCACTGACCATATAGGCTACAAAAGCGGGACGCAGGCAGCACCGTCATAATCAGCTGAAAAGATCTTCACTTATTGGACATTTTTTATAGATGACCTTACCCCATACATAGGATTTTATTACCAGTGTATTGTTTATTGTATTTTATTTATTTTATAGGATATTTTTATATGGGATAATAGTACTTTGCCAATTGTTATATTTTTAATGTGATATTTTATTGTGAATAAATGCTGTGGATGTGACCTACATAGCGAGTGCCAGTCTTATATTTATTCATTTCAACACTTTTTGTTATGTAAGGTGACAAAAAATTGCTTTTTTTACACCGTTTTTATTTTTATTTTTTTACGGTATTCACCTGAGGGGTTAGGTCATGTGATATTTTTATAGAGCAAGTTATTACGGACGCTGCGATACCTAATATGTATACTTTTTTTTATTTATGTAAGTTTTACACAATGATTTCATTTTTGAAGCAAAAAAAATCATGTTTTAGTGTTTCCATAGTCTGAGAGCCATAATTTTTTCAGTTTTTGGGCGATTACTTTGGGTAGGGTATGATTTTTGCGGGATGAGATGACGGTTTTATTGGCACTATTTTGGGGTGCATATGACTTTTTGATCGCTTGCTAATACACTTTTTGTGATGTAAGGTGATAAAAAATGGTCTATTTAGCGCAATTTTCATATTTTTTAATTTTACGGTGTTTATCTGAGGGGTTAGGTCATGTGATATTTTTATAGAGCCAGTCGATACGGACGCGGCAATACCTAATATGTATACTTTTTTATTTATTTATGTAAGTTTTACACAATATCATTTTTGAAGCAAAAAAAAAATCATGTTTTAGTGTCTCCATATTCTGAGCCATAGTTTTTTTATTTTTTGGGCGATTGTCTCAGGTAGGGGCTCATTTTTTGTGGGATGAGGTGACAGTTAGATTGGTACCATTTTGGTGGGCAAACGCCTTTTTGATCGCTTGCTGTTGTACTTTTTGTGATGTAAGGTGGCAAAAAAAAAAAGGTTTATTTAGCACAGTTTTTATTTTTTATTTTTAACGGTGTTCATCTGAGGGGTTAGGTCATGTGATATGTTTATAGATCCGGTCGATACGGACGCGGCAATACCTAATATGTATACTTTATTTTTTTCCCTATTTTTTCCCTATTTTTTTTACCTTTATTTGGGGAAAATTACGTTTTTGTTTATTTTTACTTGAAACTTTTAATTTTTTTTGGGGGGGGGCTTTATTTTTTCAACTTTTTTTAACTTTATTTTTTGTCCCACTTTGGGACTTCAACTTTTGGGGGTCTAATCCCTTTTACAATGCATTCCAATACTTCTGTATTGGAATGCATTGGCTGTATGAGTAATACTGTGTGTATTACTCATACAGCTTCCGGCCTGTGAGATCCAGGGGGCTGGATCTCACAGGCTCGTCACTGGAAGGCAGCGCAGATGCCTAAGGAAGGCATCACGCTGCCTTCCATGCCATCGGGTCCCCCCTACAGCCGCATGGGGACCCGATGGCACCGCCGCCCGCCGGATAAGCTAAAAGCCGCGCAGGTCTGAATTGACCTGCCGACCCCCCCCCCCCCCCCCCCCGGCATTGTGACAGGATGCCCGCTGAATGATTTCAGACATCCTGTTCCGATTAACGCCCGCCGCGCCACGATCGCGATTTAAAGTTAGGACGTACCGAGTCCTTAAGGGGTTAAACATCACCGGGGGCGGAGACATTCTGCTGCTGCGCTGCCTGCGCTTGATGTCACTGCACAGGATCTCCAGGCCTGCGGAGCATCTGTGTGAGTACAGTGGGATCAGCCGTAATTTACATGGACAGACAGATTACATACTGAGGAGGAGGACAGATCACAGCAGGGGCGGGGGTGGAGCTTATCAGCAGAGGACAGCATAAAAGTTGAGGAAACCAGGAGTTTTATTATGATCAGATGACCAGTCACATGAGGGGGGTTGCCAGTGTGTGGCACGGAGCTGGCCTGTGCGAAGGAAGTGGTGAGCAACTGGTTTCTGACACACACTTGTAGTTCTCTCTTTGCTGAGCCTTAGTTGCACTGACATGCTATTGCTGGTAATAAATAATGACAGGCTGCTGAGAGAACTACAAGGCTCAGCATATCCAGCCCGTCATTACTGATTACCAGAGGACAGTACTGAGAAGGCGTATAAGGGAAGAGAACTACAAGGCTCAGCATGTCCAGGCTTTCATTATTGATTAGCAGAGGACAGAACTGGTGGATAGTATCTCTGCTATACTATCCATCAGTACTGAGCTGAGCCTTGTAGTTCTATGCTCTTATGCTCCCTCCTAGTACTGTCCTGTGGTAATCAGTAATGACAGGCTGGACATGCTGAGCCTTGTAGTTCTCTGCCCTTATACGCCTTCCCAGTACTGTCCACTGGTAATAATTAATGACAGACTGGACATGCTAAGCCTTGTAGTTCTCTGCTCATATGCTCCCTTACTAGTACTATTCTTTTCTAATCAGTAATGACACAGGATGGACATGCTGAGCCTTATAGTTCTCTGCCATACTCTCTACCAGTACTAGTACAGTCCTGTGGTAATCAGTAATGACAGTCAGGCATAAGGATTCATTCACATATATCCACTCTGTAGTGTGTTCTGTCTATTGTATTTGGCACCATATATAAGGCTACTTTCACACTAGTGTTAAAGTTTTCCGGTATTGAGTTCCATCATAGGGGCATTCACTGTCAATGGGGACAAAACGTAACTGAACAGAACGGAATGCTCCAAAATACATTCCGTTCCGTTTATTTGCGTTCACAGACAGGAGAGAAAACCACAGCATGCTGCGGTTTTCTTTCCGTCCTGGGATGCGGAGCAAGACGGATCCCTCATGACCCCGAATGCAAGTCAATCTGCCACTATAGAAAACTGATCCGTCCTCCATTGACTTTCAATGGTGTTAATGACGGATCTGTCCTTGCTATGTTAAAAATATGTTAAAGATAATACAACCGGATCCGTTCAAACGGATGCAGACGGTTGTATTATCAGTAAAGGAAGCGTTTTTGCTTAACCCTGCCGATTCCAGCAAATACGCTAGTGTGAAAGTAGCCAAATACATGCAGTTTTTTTGCCTCATGTGTCGTGCAAATTGCCACAAGGGGCCCACTGAGGCTTTATCGCCCAAGGGCCCACATAAACCTGGAGCCAGCCCTGCGAAGAATATTGAACCTTTTTACAATATTTTAATTTTAAGTTGCATTACTGAAATAAATGAACTTTTGCACGATATTCAAATTATTCGAGTTTCACACACACACACACATATATATATATTGTGGTAAGGTGAACAGAAAGGTGTATGGTAAAGTCCTGGAAGGGGTGTATATCCCACCCAGCTTCCTCAACTGGGTGAGGTAAATAAAATCCAGGACAGGTTTCCCCCTAGCCTGAGGGATCCCAGCTGAAGCCAGCTGGGATCATCAAGGGGAAATAAAGCACAGTCCAGGCTGTCAGTCTGGGGAGAGTAATGCCTGGAGAAAGCCTGGGAAGATGGCTGCGCTGCTGGCTAGAGAAGCCGAGTTCTCAGTGTGACCGGATCTTTACTGTATTAGCCAGGGCCCAGACGGGCAGGTGTTTATTTTATTTTGGTTTATGTTTTGGTGCTTGACCTTCCCCTTACCCAGTGAATTTTAACTGGGGTTGCCTGTATTGCCGGAGTGTGATAAATAAAGCAGCATTTGGACTTTAACCCTGTGGTCTGCAAGAAAATCTGTCATCGCCGCCCAGCCTGAGAGTGTAACCCCTTACAATATATATATATATATATATATATATATACTGTATAAGTGTGTGTCTACAGTATGTTTTTGTCATCCTGTCTAAATACATCCCAGCCGGCCATTTCAATGATTACCCATGGGAACCATACCCAAAAAACACCCCCAGTGGGCTTAAGTAGCCTAGCACCAGAGGCCCAGAGAGACCAACACAATAAACCCTACTAGTATGGCTGAGTATGTCTTCTCCTATCCCTCTAGATATTCTTCTGTGATACAGCCTGTGGCCTTTCTAGTCCCACCACTTTCTATATCCTATAGCTCCTTATCTGCTCCATCATCCCATACTGTCACAGCGGACGTGCACTCAGTATAAAAGATAACACACCAACCAGGCTCTGGACGAGAGACAGGGGAAGGGTCACCTCCTAGTTTATCCCTGACCTCTTTCCCTGCACTGCTCAGCCCACAGGCAGACCTTGAAGGTAGGTGTGTCCTCCAGCCTGGACTGACAAAACCCTAAACTCCCTGAGATGGTGAAGTGGGGAGATAGGAGCAGCCTGCTCGCACAGAACCTGGATGGGATAGATGACATAAACAACCAAACTAGAAATTACACTTATCTTCAGAGCAGGAACTGACAGCCAACCTTCCCTCCAAACTTCCCAGACCAAAATGATCAGTATAATCCGCTCAGAGCACTTAGCTGGAGGCCATTTAAGCTAATGACTCCACCCAGTGCACCTGATGAGAGGCGGATCCAGCACGGCACCAAAACAAATACTAAACTCGTGCTGCTATCCTGGCCGACCTCCGCACATCGTCAGAGTGGGGCATGACAGTACCCCCCCTTCTACGGGTGACCTCCGGACACCCTGGACCAACCTTATCCGGATGGGAGCTATGAAAGGCCCTCACCAGTCGGCTGGCGTTGACATCTGACGCCGGAACCCACATCCTCTCCTCAGGACCGTATCCCCTCCAGTGCACCAGGTACTGGAGGGAACGCAGCAGAACTCTCGAGTCGAGAATCCTGGAGATCTCGAACTCCAAGTTTCCCTCGACTAGAAAAGGAGGAGGAGGCAATGGCGATGGTACCACCGGTTTAACATATTTTTTTAGTAAAGACTTGTGGAAGACGTCATGGATCCTCCGAGTCTGCGGCAGATCCAGCTGAAACGCCACAGGATTGATCACCGCAGAAATTTTATACGGACCAACAAATCTTGGACCCAGTTTCCAAGATGGCACTCTCAACTTGATATTCTTAGTGGACAACCACACCAGATCACCCACACACAGGTCCGGACCAGTCACACATCTCCTGTCTCAGCCATTCGTTTATACCTCTCCCCCATCCTCTCCAAATTCCCTTGAATCCTCCGCCAGATAGAGGACAAGGCAGAAGAGAATCTCTCCTCCTCTGGCATCCCGGAGGAACCAGACCCAGAAAAGGTACCAAACTGAGGATGGAAACCGTATGCGCCAAAAAATGGCGACTTACCCGTGGACTCCTGCCTACGGTTATTCAATGCAAATTCTGCTAAGGACAAGAATGAGGACCAGTCCCCCTGATTCTCAGCCACAAAGCACCTCAAGTAGGTCTCCAGGTTCTGATTGGTACGCTCCGTCTGACCATTCGACTGTGGATGAAAAGCCGGCGAGAAAGAAAGTTGAATGCCAAGTCGAGAGCAGAACGCCCTCCAAAACCTGGAGACAAACTGCGTGCCCCTATCAGAGACCACATCCGAAGGAATACCGTGCAATTTCACAATATTATCCACAAAAATCAGCGCAAGAGCCTTAGCGTTAGGCAGACTTGTTAGTGGTATAAAGTGAGCCATTTCACTGAATCGGTCGACTACCACCAAAATCACTGTTCTCCCGGAGGAACTCGGCAGGTCCGTAATAAAGTCCATGGACAAATGCGTCCAAGGATGAGATGGAATAGACAATGGAAGAAGTGAACCAGGCGGTCGAGTATGAGCAACCTTTGACCGAGCGCAGGTTTCACAAGCTGTCACGTAATTCTCAATACTCTTACGCAACCCTGGCCATCAGAACCTCCGGGACACCAGATCACAGGTGGACTTACCACCAGGATGTCCAGCAAGAACAGTATCGTGATGTTCCTTGAACACCTTGTATCGTAGGCCCTCAGGAACAAACAACCTCCCTGGGGGACACAAACCAGGAGCCCCCTCCTGAGCTCCCAATACCTCCATCTCTAATTTGGGGTACAGAGCGGAGACCACCACTCCATCCGCCAAAATTGGCGCCGGATCTTCTGAATCACCTTCCCAGGGAAGCTGCGAGACAAGGCATCTGCCTTGACGTTCTTGACCCCTGGGCGAAAGGTAACCACGAAATTGAACCTGGTAAAAAACAATGACCATCTGGCCTGTCTAGGGTTCAGACGCTTGGCAGATTGCAGGTAAGCCAAATTCTTATGGTCTGTATACACAGTAACGTGGTGAGATGCCCCCTCTAACCAGTGAGTCCATTCTTCAAAGGCCAACTTGATAGCCAACAACTCCCTATCTCCAACATCATAATTCCTCTCGGCGACCGAGAGCTTCCTGGAGAAGAAGGCACACGGGACCCACTTGCCAGGAGAAGGACCCTGCGAAATCACCGCCCCAACCCCCACCTCTGATGCATCAACCTCGACCACGAATGGCCGAGATACATCCGGCTGCACCAGAATGGGAGCAGACGCCCTTCTTGGTCACATCAGTAAGAGGTTTGACTAGCGTGGAATAATTCGAAACAAATTTTCTATAATAATTCGTAAACCCCAAAAACCGCATCAAAGCTTTCTGATTCTCCGGTCAGTCCCACTCCAGAACCGCCTGGACCTTTTCGGGGTCCATACGAAAACCGGAATCAGAAAGCATGTATCCCAAGAATGGAAGCTCTTGCACCGCAAACAAACATTTCTCCAATTTGGCATATAACTTATTCTCCCGAAGGATCGTCAAAACCTGTCTCACATGATCCTGATGGGTCTTCAGATCAGGAGAATAAATTAAAATGTCATCTAGGTAGACTACTACGAACCTCCCCACCAAGTGATGAAAAATATCATTGACGAATCGCTGAAATATCGCTGGCGCATTTGTCAACCCAAAAGGCATTACCAGGTTCACAAAATGACCCTCGTGCGTATTGAAGGCTGTTTTCCACTCATCCCCCTCCTTGATCCTGATCAGATTGTATGCTCCTCTCAAATCCAACTTGGAGAACACCTTGGCTCCAACAATCTGATCAAAAGGATCAGAGATCAAAGGCAGGGGATATGGATCCCGGACTGTAATACGGTTCAGCTCCCGGGAATCCAAACACGGTCTCAGTGATCCATCTTTCTTCTTCACGAAGAACAAACCTACAGCCACTGGAGACTTAGATGGTCTAATATGACCCTTTGCCAAACTCTCGGCGACATACTTTCGCATGACCTCTCTCTCGGGTTGAGAGAGGTTGTAGAGCCGAGACTTAGGCAACTTAGCCCCCGGAATGAGATTCACTGGACAATCATAGTCACGATGAGGGGGCAATTCCTGAGCCCCACTATCCGAAAAGACGTCAGAAAAATCCGAGAGATACTGAGGCAAGGCCGTAACGGACACTTCAGAAATAGATGTGACAAGACAATTATCCGAACAAAACTTGCTCCAACCAATGATTTGTCTCGCTTGCCCGTCTATAATTGGGTTATGTCTAGACAACCATGGCAACCCCAAAACTATTGGAGCTGGCAAATCCTTCATGACGAAACAAGAAATAATCTCTGCATCTGAATCACCCACCCTTAAATGAATACCATGAACCTTGAATGAATACCATGAGTAAGGCTCCTTTGAGAAAGAGGGGAAGAATCAATAGCAAAAACACAAATCTCGTTCTCTAACGTGCAAGTACTTAGTCCCAGACCCTGAAGAAACAGGAAGTCAATTAAATTTACCCCAGCACCACAATCGAGAAAAACATCAACAAACACATTTCTAGATTCTAGCGCCACCATAGCTGAAAGAAGAAAACGAGAACTGCAGAAAACTTGCATACCAGTCTGCTCCACCACACCATTCATACTACCAAGTGTGAGGGGAGTTTTTTTTTTCTTTTTTCTTTTTCTCTTCCACCTGAGGTACAACATAAGGACAAGAAAAAACAAAATGACCCCTCTTCCCACAATAGAAACATATATTGTGCACTTTACGAAAGTTTCTACTATCCGAATGGCAAGATATCTGACCTAACTGCATGGGTTCCTCCCCTACCCCAGAGTAACAAGCAATATCACCCTGGGCAGCTGGTGAAACAAAACCACACGCGGGAGGAATCCCCTGCACGGAGGGGCCCTTACACCTCTCTCTGATACGTCTATCCAAACGTATAGCCAAAGACATTGCGTTCTCCAAAGTATCTGGGTATTCATGAAAAGCCAGAGCATCTTTCAACCTTTCAGATAACCCCTGACAAAACGGACTACGTAACGCGGGGTCGTTCCACCCCGACTCATTAGCCCATCTCCTAAACTCTGTGCAGTAAACCTCAGCAGTATGTTTACCCTGTAGTAAGTTACGTAATTTTGATTCTGCCATTGAAACTCGATCTGGGTCATCGTAAATCAATCCCAGGGCTTTAAAAAATTCCTCCACCGACCGGAGGGCCAGAGAACCGGGCGGCAGAGAAAAAGCCCAGGATTGCGCGTCCCCTTTAAGCAAAGACATGACGATACCCACCCTCTGATCCGCATTACCTGATGAAAATGGGCACAATCGAAAGTACAAATTACATGACTCTTTGAAACTGAAAAACTCATCAGTACCCCCTGCAAATTTCTCAGGAAGAGCGACTTTAGGCTCCCCAACAATTTAACCTGTACCTGAAGCCAGCACCCTTTGACACTGTGTGACCGAACTACGCAGATCCTCAACCTCCAGGGACAAACCCTGCATGCGGTCAACCAGTGTATCAATTGACACCATCACATAAACTCTGAGCAATGGCAGTCACAGTATGGCGGATTATAATGTCATGGCGGACGTGCACTCAGTATAAAAGATAACACACCAACCAGGCTCTGGACGAGAGACAGGGGAAGGGTCACCTCCTAGTTTATCCCTGACCTCTTTCCCTGCACTGCTCAGCCCACAGGCAGACCTTGAAGGTAGGTGTGCTGTGTCCTCCAGCCTGGACTGACAAAACCCTGAACTCCCTGAGATGGTGAAGTGGGGAGATAGGAGCAGCCTGCTCGCACAGAACCTGGATGGGATAGATGACATAAACAACCAAACTAGAAATGACACTTATCTTCAGAGCAGGAACTGACAGCCAACCTTCCCTCCAAACTTCCCAGACCAAAATGATCAGTATAATCCGCTCAGAGCACTTAGCTGGAGGCCATTTAAACTAATGACTCCACCCAGTGCACCTGATGAGAGGCGGATCCAGCACGGCACCAAAACAAATACTAAACTCGTGCTGCTATCCTGGCCGACCTCCGCACATCGTCAGAGTGGGGCATGACACATACTCAGTTGTCCCTTAGGAAGAGGGACATGACTTTATTTTATGCATTGAAGTGTACTGATATTATACTGTCTCTCTGAAGCTTACTGTGTTATTGATAGTCAATAAACCTGTTATATTTTATTATAACACCAAGTGTAAATCACTGCACACACAGTAGAATTGTAATGGAGTGGGAAAACATTAGTGTAAAGGAAAAACATCATCTAAATGGTCCATCAGAACTCACCTTTCATGAAATATACAAGAATAAACCAATGTCACCTGGGAGTAGTTAAATGTTATCTGCTAAAATCATGCAATTATATGCCATGCCCTTCTGTACTTTTACCAGTAATGGTTGTTTTAAATGTTGGAAGAATATTGTGTTCACTCTTTTGTGACCTTGATCTCCAATGTTTGTTAAGAAGTGCAATATGTGTAGTTGACAAGAACAAACTGCAAGCTTCATTGTGCCAAATAGATAAGAATTGTAAGTTATTGTTAAAGTACATGTGAGCCATAAGAAAAGGTCACTATCTCTCAAAGAGAATGCGCAATATTTTAGGTAGGCAGTTAATCACATTTTTACAGCTCAATTTTAATATAGCGACATAAAACAAGTCGTGTTTGCTCTTCAAATTGCTTTCTGGTGGCAAGAATCCAATAAATGTGCTCATTTTTTCTCCATCCAATGGATACAGAGAAATGCGTGGATAGTGTAATATGCCAGAGGGGTTATTGCAGTCTCAGACATTGCGGCACCAGTGCTAACCATGCTTAGTCATAAGAACATCAAAAAGAATGTTTTAATCTGTAAATGCGTGTTAGATCGAGGATGGTTAGCTCTAGATAGGGAAGATGTAATATTCATAATGCAATGTTATGTGCACTCTTCTAACAGACATGCTTTCCGGTAATCTAAAATTAGGCTTTTATTTTGTTTACTAAGAGATTAGCCTTTGCAACTTCCTAAAGTCAGCTCTGAAACTTTCTGACACAATGTTTAGATGTAATAGTAAGTACTGCAGACACAACACAATACACAAAGGGCATTGAGAAAGCTCATATGGTAGTAGGGTAGTAATAGAATGTATAATGCTGATATTAGACAAGTTGGGGGACTTGTTTCCTGGGGGGGGGGGGGGGGGACACCAATAATTTTTGTAGCAAAATTGTATTTATTTTTAATCAACCTGCTGTATTTCCCCCTTCATAACACAGCTAATCTGCTTCAACAGAAACAGTATGATCTCATGCACACAGCAGAGCCCTAAGCACCCAAATCTGTAAAGGGTTCATCACTTATCAAATGCAGATAAATAGATAGAGAAGATGTCGCACTCAGAACGCCTAAAATATATATATTACTTATCAAATGCGATTTATAATGCTGGCGTCTTATGTGGTAGAGAGTCCTTTGGGCCTCTTCAGGCACCGGGATGAAGATTCAACTGCTACCTCTGCGGCTCTTAAAGCTATGCCATTGGAGTCTAGACAGCAGTCCTTGCACCTATATACTAGTGCACTAGGCCTTAATGCATTTAATGCCAACAGTACTCTATTACTGGAAATATGATTATAAAGAACATGGTACCTTATATATAGTAAAACATGTACCTATTAAACTTTTATACAAAAGTCATCAATTGAATAATACAAAACAATACACAGACTACACTTTGCTATAAATGCATCAACAAATAGCATTAGCATTGACAACTAAAAGTGGAATTAGCTGCAAAACACCACCTCAGTATATAATTTACAAGTAGATTCTGCCCATTAAGGCCAAGGTTCTTAATATGTATAATGTGTACCTTATAGGATATATGCTCTAGGACAGTGGCACTCAACTAGGTTTAGTAAAGGTCCTCTTACCTGGGACTGTGATCAGGAGAAGGGCTGAGCTGAACACCAACAGTAAAGATGTCATCTTGTTAATGTTTCTCAAACTAAGACCCCTGATCAGCTCATTCAGACCCCTGATCAGTCGCCTAAACTTTTTCAGAACCTAACCAGATCCCTAAATTAATTCAGACCAAGACCAAATGACTAAATTATATTCATACCCCTAGTAGTGTTGATCGAGCATGCTTGGCCGAGCACTAGTTCGGCTCGAGCATCGCGATGCTCGGCACATGGCGGTGTTCGGCCAAATACGCATATACATGAGTCTCCTCCCCGCACGTTTGTTGGCTGCTACGCAGCCAAAAAACGTACAGGTAAGTACTGCCACTCACTGTAATACTATAGCCATGTTGGTTACTGGCATTAAAGTGACTGGCTGGCCGGAAAATGTTATCGGGTGCTATAAAGCACCCAATGACACGTGGTTCGGCTCAGTTTTAGTCAGGGAGAGCTGTGCTGTAGAAGGGACAGATAGTGTAGGGGATTGATTCAATTGAATTTCATTTTTTTGTTAGGCAGGGTTGGTGTTTGAGACCCAAAAGTCCTTTTAAGGACTATTGTTGTATCTGGCAGCAATTGCACGCTAAATTGCGAGCAATTGTTTGGCCGCTGTATTACCGCGGCGACATTACCTGCGCTACATCTCCAGTATAACGTTAGCGCCCCTGAAATATCAGTGACATTCAGTCTAACTTTTTCTCTGCTGGTGTCAGCAACAATACTTGTGCTACATCTCATGTATAACATTTGCCCATCCTAAATATTAGTGTTATTCAGTCTAATTTATTTGCGCATACACTTACAAAACCTGCGCTACTGTACGTGTGACATACTTGCAAGCATATATACCATTTAATATGCACAAGGCGAGCAGTAAGGGACGGGGAAGTGGCCGTGCTGTTGATGGGGCATGCAGAGGCATTGGCCCTGGGCGCGGTGAAACTGTGCCTGCTGTCAGAGCATAAGAAACACACTCATCCACGATACCTTCTTTTTTTTTTTATCTGTTTATTTTTATTGAAATAAACATTATCACATGAACATCGATATTGGTGTAAGCAGACACCTAAGGCAATTATGGGAAATCAAGGTTTATATGAACAATACAGCATTGAAATGATTGAAGTATTGTAACATTATATTCAATAACACTATAACACCCTCCATCCCACCCAATCCCAACTTGAGCAGAAAGACCTCAATATCTGTAGATTTAAGGATATTCATATGTTTGGGCACCAAGACAGTTCTGCCTATCTATAATATCTCAGCCGTTCACACATTACAGAGTAACTATGTGGTTCCCCTGGAGAGGGAGTGTAGGAAGGACATTTGTCCCCGTATACAATCTTGAACTAACGCCTGAGAAGCTAGTTGTGCTGACTCAATCCACCCCTGCCATAAAGATAGGAACTTATTTGGACAATTTCATTTAAAATATACTCCCTTTTCTAGTCTCAGAATTACATTCATCCTATTAACAAACTCTTGTCTTGTGGGGGGAGCCTCTCGTATCCAGTGTTTAGCTATCAGTACCCTAGCCTGGAACAGGAGTCTATGAATACATAGGGAGTTCTTTTCTCCCTGTCCCGGAGAATCCAGTATCCCCAGTATACAAACTCTAGGGTCATCAGGTAAACGTATCTGAGTTGCCGTCACTATAATACTTCTGACATCCTTCCAATAGGATCGCAATCGTGGGCAGTTCCAAATCATATGGAGCAATGTCACATCCTCTTCCCCACATCTAGGGCATTTTGAATCTGAACGCACACCAATCCGGAAGAGAAATTGTGGGGTTCTATATACTTGATTTATAAGGTATAGTTGTGATAGTCACTGGGATTCACTAATTGTCAAAAAAAGAGTAAGGGCTAGAATATCTGTCCATTGTTCCTGGGATAACGCTCCAAGATCCTTTTCCCATTGGACCTTTGCCTTAATGGTAGTAGAAGAGAGGGGAGTATCAATAATATGTCTATATAGCAAAGATATGAGGCCTTTAGCGGAGGAGACCTTTAATAAATGTTTAACCACAGGGGGAGAGTCAAAAATTTGCACTCCCTTGGGAAATTGCGTCTGAAACGCATGCCTCAATTGTAAATATTGGTAAAAAAAACTTGTTGGGTAAACTAAACTCCTCCTGCAACTGCGTAAAGGATTTAAAAACTCCATCCGATTGAAGTTGTCCCAGGAACAATAGACCCCTCCTCTCCCATGGAGAAAAACCTTCCAGACTAAATATCTCAGGCACTTGAGGGTTACGCCACAGAGGGGTTACATCACAAAAGCCATTAATACCTATCATACCTTTAAATTTAGACCATACTTTGGTCGCTAGGGACAAAGTAGGGATCGTGACCGAGCGGGAGCTCATCCACGATACCTAGCTTCATGTCCCAGTTTGCAGTGCAGCGCAGGACACCACTCTTGAAGTCAGACCAGTGTTCGACCAGGTGGTCGGTTGGATTGCAGCAGATAATGCTTCCAGTCGGTTAAGCACCACCCTGTCTTCTTCAAAGTCCAGTCTCAGTAGCCAAGAGTCTGGTCAACAGAATCCTTCTTCCTCCCACCATGGAGAGTCATTGCAAACAAGTGATCCCACACTCGGATATTCCGACGAGCTCTTAAAGAGTGACATGAGGAGATCTTGTGCCCTGGTTCCCAAACTCTTGAGCATCCACAGTCAGAAGAAGATGGCGGATGAGGATGAGACACAGTTGTCAATAACTGAGGTTGTTAGGTCAACAAGTCAGGAGGATGACCAGAGTGAGGAAGTGGAAGAGCAGGTGGTGGACGATGGCAAGCCAAACGAGGACAACTGTACAGAGGGGGAGGGATCCGCAGCACTGCAACAGGCTGGAAGAGCCAGTGGGGTGGCAAAAGGGAGAAGGCAGGCCATGCCAAACTGTTCCCTGGAGGACTCCCTTGCGGCAATTTCCCTTGCCAAGGGGTAGGTGTTCCACAGTCTGACACTTTTTTGAGGAAAGTGCAGACGATAAAAGAATTGTCATTTGCAACCTATGCCGTACCAAAATGAGCAGGGCCGTGAACACTAGCAACCTCATCACCATCAGTATGATCCGCCACATGGCATCAAAGCACCCTAATAGGTGGGCCGAACGCCTGGGTCCATAATCAGTGTCTGTGGGGTCACACCACTGCCTCCTCTTCCAATGTGTTACATGCTGGCCAATCCCCTGTCCAAGACGCAGGCCCGGATGCCTCCCGCCCTGCACCTGGACTTTCTCAAGCACCATCAGCTAGCACATCCACTTCTGTTTCCCAGCGCAGCGTACAGATGTCCATACCCCAGGCCTTTGAATAAAATCGCAAATACCCAGCCAAGCACCCACAGGCCATAGCACTAAATGCGCACCTTTACAAATTGCTGGCCCTGGAAATGTTGCTGACACATGGACAAGTGCTTGTGGCCAGGGATGCTACATTTGCCTGATGGTACACTGGGTGAATGTTGTGGATCCTGGGAGCGAGTCGTACCCTGGGATGGCACAGGTGCCAACGACGCCAAGGATTGCGGGCCCTACTTCCATCAGGATTTCCGCCACCACCTATATTAGTGGCAACAGCCCCCCCCCATCTCCTCCTCCACTTCCACCTCTGAATTGTCATCTTGCAGCACGAGTCAGCCATCAGTCAGTAGCTGGAAGCAGTGTAGCACTGAAGTCGGGAAGCTGCAACAGACCGCGGATAAACTTAATTGCTTAGGTGACAAACAGCACACCGCCGCAGAGCTGTGGCAGGGTATAAGGAACCAGACTGAGCCGTGGCTCTCGTCACTCAACCTACAACCAGGCATGGTTGTGTCTGATAATGGCCGTAACTTGGTGGCGGCTTTGGAGCTCGGCAAGCTCACACACATACCATGCCTAGCCCACGTGTACAACTTAGTGGTTCAGCGGTTTCTCAAAACCTACCCCAATTTGCCTGAGCAACTGGTGAAGGTGCGCCGCATGTGTGCCCATTTCTGAAAGTCATCTACAGCTGCCGTCGGTCTGGCAGCACTTCAGCAGCGCTTGCAATTTCCAGATCACCGACTGTTTTGCGACGTGAGCATGCACTGGAACTCCACTTTCCACATGTTGGCCAGGCTTTGTGAGCAGCAGAGGGCAGTAGTGGAATACCAGCTGCAACATGGTCGTCACCTTTCCAGTCAGCTGCTGCTCTTCACAAGCGACGAGTGGGCATGGATGTCTGACCTCTGTGAGGTTTTATGCAACTTTGAGGAATCAACACAGATGGTGAGCGGTGTAACCATCCGACTTCTGTGTCTACAGAAACTCTCGCTGCTCAAAATTAAGGCAGACGCTTTGCATGTGGAAGAGGTGGAAATGGGGAAGACAGTACACAGGGTGATAGCCAGACCACCCTCATTTTGTCTTGTCAGCACGAATTGGATGAGGAGGAGGAGGATCAGGAGACGGTTGCCGAGGAAGATTATGAGGAAATTGAGAGTCATCCTCCTGATGAGGACAGCGAAATCTTGTCTGTTGGGACTCCGGCACACATGGCTGACTTTATGTTATGCTGCCTTTCCCGTGACCCTCGCGTTGTACGCATTTTGGCCAACACCGATTACTGGTTGTTCACCTTTCTCGACCCCCGCTACAAAGAGAACTTCTCATCTCTCATTCTTGTGGTGGCGAGGACTAGCAAAGTGGTGCAATACACTGTATTCCCATGCACCCCTTCCACCACAAAAAAGGGTATATGGTTCAATCTTCCTTTTCTCGTCCTCCTCCTCCATCATATCAACATGCTTATTAGGCTGCCCTTGCTCCTAATGTTTTAGAGGGTCAGCTCAGCAGCAGGCCCTCAACCATAATTTTTTCAATGCTCAGCTCAGCTCAGCAGCAGGCCCTCGCCCATAATTTTTTCCATGGTCAGATCAGCAGCAGGCACTCGCCCCTAATGTTTTAGAGAGTCAGCTCAAAAGCAGACCCTCAACCATAATTTTTTCGATGGTCAGCTCAGCAGCAGGCACTCACCCCTAATGTTATTGAGAGTCAGCTCATCAGCAGGCCCTCGCCCATATTTTTTTCCATGGTCAGATCAGCAGCAGGCACTCGCCCCTAATGTTTTAGAGAGTCAGCTCAAAAGCAGACCCTCAACCATAATTTTTTCGATGGTCAGCTCAGCAGCAGGCACTCACCCCTAATGTTATTGAGAGTCAGCTCATCAGCAGGCCCTCGCCCATATTTTTTTCCATGGTCAGATCAGCAGCAGGCACTCGCCCCTTATGTCTTAGAGAGTCAGCTTGGCAGCAGACCCTCACCCCTATTGTTTTAGATAGTCAGATCAGCAGAAGACCCTCACCCCAATTTTTTTAGATGGTCAGCTCAGCAGCAGACCCTCAACCCTATTGTTTTAGAAGGTCAGATCAGCAGCAGACCCTCACCCCTAATTTTTTTAGATGGTCAGCTCAGCAGCAGACCCTCATCCCTAATGTTTTAGATGGTCAGATGAGCAGCAGGCCCTCGCCCCTAATGTTTTAGTGGGTCACCAGCAGGCCCTTGCTCCTAATGTTTTTTAAGGGTCACCAGCAGGCCATCAATCATAATTTTTCAAGGGTGTGTATGATGCCCTCCTTTATGTGTAATAAAGGGTTTATAGGAGTGCCGGTTCCTTGTAATTTTTGGCAGCCCTTTCACTTAGTGCATAGGCTTTATGAGTGTAGAGGTCCCACTACCTGAACTATTGTACCACAATGTGAATGAGGCCCTTCTTTATTTGATAAACAGGTTGTATCGGAGTGCCTCTTCCTTGTAATTTTTGGCAGCACTTGCACTTTGTATACAAGTAAATATACAGGAAAGTATGTTTCCTAACAATTTTTTCTCTAAAATCGATTTTATCTACGTTTTTGTGCGTATTTTTGTCAGTCTGTAAAGGTGGCATACTACTCGGACAAAATCGTTCCCAGCAGCGACCTGGGAGTGCAAGATGCATCCAGACATCCTCCCCATGCTGATCCTGAACCATTTCAGTGGTGTTTCCATCAATTTCTGACCTTTTCCTCTTCAGAGCAGGGGGTGCCTGGTTTAATGCTCGGGTTCTCCCATTAACTTCCATTGTGCTCGGGTGCTCGGTAGAGCACCCGAGCATCCCAAGGTGTTCTACTCGAGCACCCGAGCACTTTGGTGCTCGATTAACACTAACCCCTAGCCAAACCCCTAAAAAATTAATCACACTCCAGACCAACCGAAGAATAATTCAGAACCCAGAATAAAGACCCTAAAATGAATCATAACTCAGACCTCCCCAACAATTAAATCAGACTGTAGAATAGACCTCTTAAATTAATCAGACTCAAGACCCCAGACTTCAGACTGTGTAAAGGGTTGCAGGGAACATGTAATCTTATAGGAAGTTAATAGGCACTGTAGCACTATCAATAACTGGGTCACTGTCAGATATAGCAGGAGATGAGGGAAAATATGAGAAAGTTGGAATGCTGTGGGCTTATAAAGGAGTCTGGGAAAGCAGCAGTATTCTCCCAGAAAACATGCTGATGCTTTATGGGTTTCCCCTTCCGCCATACTAAAAGATCTGTCTGGAAGATCTGCTGCATTACTGTATGTGCCAGGAGGTAGTTCTGTCATCTGTCATCATAGAGGCATTGGAAGAGACACATCCCTCATTTAGTGTATATATGACAGCAAGTTTGTGGCTCTGGTCAGCTGGCATGTATGGTCCGCTTTCAGATTACAGCGACTCACAGGGGGAGAGTCAGAGGAGGTAAGTGGTAGTTATATCACTGATAGGAGTGGTAGTGGTTCACCGTGCCTGTCCTCACTCCAAAGCTTACTGGGGCTATGCAGTGAATAGAGGACACAACCTTTTTTCCTTTGGGGCACACCCTGGACTTTTGTGGCTCTTGCCTTGTGTTAGGTGGTATGCTTTGTGGGTGCAGTACTGTTCTCATTAACGCTTTCTGCAATTCCGAAGCTGTGGGTTGCAGATGTTAGATCAGAAGGCCAATCCGCCTCCAATGTGTGGTGGCTGCCAAAGCAATATAACCTTTCCACAAGCAGCAAAGACCATAGACATGTGTTACCTATGCTATCACGCACTGTCCCTTATGGTCAACAGTTTGTGAATATCTGTTCTCTCTCTTTGGTACTTGTTCACAGCATGTAGGGAAGGAGAGCAGTTATAGCAGGCCGCCTCACATAGTGTTGAGCGCGAATATTCGAATTATGACTATTTATCGTGAATATCGCAACTTCGATAATTCGCAAATATTTTGAATATAGTGCTATATATTAGTTTTTCGAATATTCGTCATTTTTTTTACTCGAAAATCGGCAGGGTAATGATCGCGTAAAATATGCGAATATTACGCTATCAATACAGGCGTGGGTCAAAAACTAATATATAGCACTATAGAAGATAGTGCTATATATTTTTTTTTTTTAATATTTGTCTTTTTTTTCCATCTGAAGTTATGATTCCTCCCTGCTTAAGTTGCTTGTCAAGGAACAAGGAACTCTGGTAAGGTGGGATGACCCATAATGCTATGCATGCAGCCAATCTGCAGTCAGCCAGCCCTGTGATGTCACAGCCCTATAAATACGGCGACCATCTTGGATTCAGACATTTTCCAGCGTTCAGAGTGCAGGGACAGATGTGAGAAGGCGCTAGGGACAGAAATAGGCAAAACCTCATTGTGACAAAAAAACTGAAAAAACTATTTATAAGTGCAGGGATAAGATAGGGAGGAATCATTTAACAGCATCGTGCAGGGAATGACCTCAGAAGGCTCTAGGAACAGTGCAAGAAAAGCGATTTACAAGTGCAGGGAAAGATTATTTGGGAATGCAAATAGCCATTATACAGCTCTGTCATTCCAGCAATTTGTTCTTGGGGTGCAAGTGCTTTGTTGAAAAGCCTTTAGTGGCTTACATCTGTGGAAAAAGAAAAATATATACGCAGTTTACTTCTGCAGTTATCTTGAAGCTTTGTCTTCTCATTGTCTGTAGCTACTAGAGGCCTGTTCATGCCAGGCAGGTTCCCCCAGAAGTATCTGGCTCGATGAGCAGCCAATACCGCACTTGCATCAATCTTGACAGGATTCGTCTCCAGGTGAAGAGAAATTGTTTTTTGGAATGCTTTCTCCATCGCAAACACGTTCTCGAATAACCAGAAGACTGTCCGACTTTCTCCTGTCTTAGGCAACACTTAATTTTTTTATTCAATTTATTAAATATTTTATATTAAATGGAACCAAAACCTGATTAAAATTATACGAAACTAAACTTAAATTCGCCAATACTGTATATTGTCCCAATCTTCGATGAAAATTCCCGGACAATCAATTTGCCAAGCCTTTTGTGCCGGAAAACGTGTATTATTAAATCGTGCAGAGCCAAAGTGGCCTCCTCATACTGCTGCCACCTCCACACTTTGTCGTCGTGCCACTCTGTGCCCTCTTTATGCTGCTACCACCTCCACAATCTCTCGTCGTCGTGCCACTCTGTGGCCGCCTCATGCTGCTGCCACCTCCACAATCTCTCGTCGTTGTGCTACTCTGTGACCTCCTCATGCTGCTGCCACCTCCACAATCTCTCATCGCTGTGCTACTCTGTGGTCTCCTGATGCTGCTGCCACCTCCAGAATCTCTTGTCGTCGTGCTACTCTGTGGCCTCCTCATGCTGCTGCCACCTCCACAATCTCTCATCGTCGTGCCACTCTGTGGTCTCCTCATGCTGCTTTCACCTCACCACTATGTCATAGGTCCACTTTCTGGACTTCTCATGCTGTTCCCACCCTCACCACTTTATGGCTGGTCCACTCTTTTGGCTTTCGACCTGGCTGACATGATTTATTTGACCTTTCTTCTGATCTGTCGGAAGGAAAAATGAGACACACAACGGATCCTGTCTGTGTAGCAGCTGTAAGGCCTGTATGGTCCCATCAGAATTGGCTTATGATTTGGTAGCCAAAGGCAGGAGTGGGTACAAAACACAGAATACATGCAAATATTCCATTCACGTGTCATCTCTGTTTTAGATCCACTCCTGTTTTTTGGGGCATTAGCAATACTAATGAATTATTGAGCAAATGCTGACTGAGTGAAGGCCTATGCTCCACAGACAGGATTCAACCTTTAAATCTGTAAAAAAAAAAAAAAATACAGGATACGTTTTTCCGGATGACACCAGAGAGACAGATCCGGTATTTCAATGCATTTGTCAGACGGATCCACATCCTGATCTGTCTGACAAATAAATCAGTTTGCGTCCGGATTGCCGGAATCCTCTGACACAAGGGTGAAAATAGCCTTAGCGTTTAATAGAACAGGTTCTGTAGACATCTATGTGAAATCAGCTGACAACATTGTAAAAAGAGTGCGCTTCTTCTTGCCGCTTACATCGACTGGTAAGGCTAAGTTCATACTTGAGTTATTTGGTCAGTTTTGGCCCCGTAACTGCCCAAATAAGTGAAGTGTGCAGTGATTCGAAGAGCAAAGCCTGTCATCTACATGTCATACGGATTCACAGTATTATTTGACTGCCAAAGCAGACTCCCTATGCGTGTTACTACAAGGCACAGTGTTCTACACCCTTATATAGGCTCTCAGCAGCCAGGAAATAGCCACTTTTTTTAATGTAATTCGCCGCAAATATATTCGGATCAAACCAAATTTTCCCCCCAAAAAAAGGCGAACTGAAAAATTTGCTCATCTCTAATCATGATGCTAGTAAAGTACCTAAAACAAAGCATGCCAACATCACATTCAATACCACATACATTTAATGCAGAATTTATGCACTTTTGCATTGAATTAAATTTCAAGTGCTAAGACAAAAAAAAAAGTGGGTGTTTAGATAATCTATTATCTTGTGTTTTAAAGGGTGTCAGTTACCATCCTGGACCGTTTGCAACTGTTAATATGGCATTGTAGCTCTGCTATTGTCATTTATAAATATGTTTACTTTTATGAGCTAATCACTCTTCTCTTGCCCCCCCCCCCCAAAAAAAAAAAAACTCTTTATAATTATACTAATGACCTAAGAAGACCGCAAGAGACTGTACTTATCGCTGCTGGAGCCCCTCAGAGCGGGGCCCTGATCCTCCACTTGGTGGCGCCGTCATGATGACCATGCAATTCTCGCACAGGCGCACATCACCCTTATGTGTGCGCCTGCGCTGTCAATGATCTCTTTTCAGGTGCTTAGCATTATAAGAAAAAGCCTAGAGAAGTCTAGAGAAGAGTGATTAGAACATAAAAGTATATTTCTAAATGACAATAGCAGAGCTACAATGCCATTCTAACAGTTACAAATGGTGCAGGATGGTGACAGACTCCCTTTAAGTCTTAATGGGTGTGCTGAAACATGAACAATACAAGTACAGTCAGCACCTTCACTGCTCAGGTGGGAATACTGCTCCTGGGTCTCAAGGAAGAACATCTGAACTTCCAAAAAACATATTTCATATGCTTACTACATATGTTTATTTATATAGAAGAACACTTTAAGACCACCATCATTTTATTGATAGTCATTTACCATTGGATATTAGTTTATTTATGGCTATTCTTAGATTTGTGTGTGTGTGTGTGTGTGCCACATTGGATTGGGGTTCCTTGGTCCCACCAGAGGAAATTATTTTGTGGGTCCACTCTTCACCATACAGAACGCATACACATATATTTTCAGTTGCAGTGTAAACTTTTTAGTTTTTCTTGCACTTGTAGGATATATCATCAATAAGGTCTAATAAAATAGAGCCTAACGAGAAGTAATTGGCTCAAAAGTAGCTCCAAGGCAATCATTTTATGCTAGACCTTTCAGACCTTGTATTATGGTTCATAATGTCAGAGCTTATGCTCGGTGGATGATCTGTTGGGCCAGTCCAACCCTGTGTCTGTGCATTCAATATGGAGAATTTTTTAGTATTGAAACTGAAAAATCATTTTGAAAACAGGAACATAATGAAAAAGGACACAAATGAAGTTTCCCTATGAGTCACCAGTCAAATAATAAGCTGATTTATTCAGTCACGAACAGTGAAAGTGATCATTTTGATGCAGTCCTCTGCTATAAGCCTTTTAGGTATCATCCTTGAGGCTTACATATGGCATACAGCATGGCAACATACGATGACATGTTTATAAAAAAAATGTCCTAGGTATCAATTTTTGTAATTTTAAATGAAAAATATATGGATCTGTGGATATGGATCTGACAAAGACATAAGACACAAATGAGTGTTACAATTAAGGAGACGGCATGGTGGCATGTCATGTTTGTAGAAAGGGGATATACTGACTGGACCCAAAACCAAGAACAGTTTAAATAGTTAAATAATCATTTCCAATGGCATGAATGATCAGTATGTGCTGATTATCATGCAGCAGTTTACCTCCTCCAGAATTTTAGCAAGTCTTTACTATGCAAAAAGCACTTAGGTACGTTCACAGACCACTGAACTTAAAATGCTTCTACCATAACTAGGAAAGTAAGGAAGCAGAAATATGAGGAAAAATTTAGAGGTTATCTTAGAATGAAATACTACAGTTATATCTAAATTAAAGGGACTGTGTCATCTCATACATTCATGGTATATTGCTAGGATAGTTGCAGGTCCCACCTTTGGAACCCACTCCTATCTCCAGAATAGGGCTCCTAAAAGAGAGCACCGAGCATGCGCACATGTTCACCATTAACTTCTATGGCACTTCTGAAAATAGCCATGCTCGGCTATGTTCTGAAGTCCCATGGAAGTGAATGGAGAGCACACCACACATGCTCTCTCTCTCATTTCACCTGTATGGGACTTCTTGAAATAGACGAGCCAGCACTTGGCTACTTTCAGAATTGAGAATGGAGGGTGGCCGTACATGTGTAGTGTCCTCTCCATTCACTTCTATGGGACTTTAGAAAATAGTCGAGCGTGCTCATTCAGCTATTTTTCAGAACTCCTATAGAAGTGAACTGACTGTGGTCACGCTTGCACGGTGTGCTCTCCTCCACTTTTACGGGGTCCATTATGTATATGAGTCCTAGAGATGGGATTGGCACCTGCCTGATATTGATGGCATAGCCTAGCGATATGCCACCACCGTCTGAGATAAGATGCATTTCACACTACATTTCCCATGTAAAAATGCAATTTACAGTCTATCAAGATTGACATAAATTATTCTAACAGGAAAAAATTCTGGTTTCAAAAACATTGTTGAAAAATGACACTACAAGTATATATTGTCTGTGACATTACACACTATATGATGATCAGGCTGTGCCTCTTTATGAGAATATTTTATTAAAATATTTTCCTACCATTAGGCCCCTTTTACACGGGGCGAGTATTCCGCACGGATGCGATGCGTGAGGTGAGCGCATTGCACCCGCACTGAACACCGACCTATTCATTTCTATGGGGCTGTGCACATGAGCGGTGATTTTCACGCATCACTTGTGCGTTGCGTGAAAATCGCAGCATGCTCTATATTCTGCGTTTTTCACGCAACGCAGGCCCCATAGAAGTGAATGGGGTTGCGTGAAAATCGCAAGCATCCGCAAGCAAGTGCGGATGCAGTGCGATTTTCACGCACGGTTGCTAGGAGACGATCGGGATGGAGACCCGATCATTATTATTTTCCCTTATAACATGGTTATAAGGGAAAATAATAGCATTCTGAATACAGAATGCATAGTAAAACAGCGATGGAGGGGTTAAAAAAATTAATATAATAATTTAACTCACCTTAGTCCACTTGATCGCAGCCCGGCATTTCCTTCTGTCTCCTTTGTTGAATAGGACCTGTGGTGAGCATTAATTACAGGAACAGGACCTTTGATGACATCACTCCGGTCATCACATGGTACGTCACATGATCTTTTACCATGGTGATGGATCATGTGATGACCGGAGTGACGTCATCAAAGGTCCTGTTCCTGTAATTAATGCTCACCACAGGTCCTGTTCAACAAAGGAGACAGAAGGAGATGCCGGGCCGCGATCAAGTGGACTAAGGTGAGTTAAATTATTATTATTTTTTTTTTACCCCTCTAGCGCTGTTTTACTTTGCATTCTGTATTCAGAATGCTATTATTTTCCCTTATAACCATGTTATAAGGGAAAATAATACAATCTACAGAACACCGATCCCAAGCCCGAACTTCTGTGAAGAAGTTCGGGTTTGGGTACCAAACATGCGCGATTTTTCTCACGCGAGTGCAAAACGCATTACAATGTTTTGCACTCGTGTGGAAAAATCGCGGGTGTTCCCGCAACGCACCCACACATTTTCCCGCAACGCCCGTGTGAACCCAGCCTTAGAAGTCTTGCTATACTGCTATATTTTGCCATCAGTTCCTGATCAAGGGTATGAATGGATTTGTGCTGCTGTCCCTGCAGACGGTTGGGAAGTGGGAGCCATGGTTTGCAGAGAAATTTCTAAATTATCTTCTGCCCCTTCATTCCTAGAATTGGCAGAGGTTTATAAGGTTGTACTTTTTGGACTTGGTTGTCATCACAATCCTTGTATAAGTGTAGCTCTGATATACACAATTGACCCAAAGTACTAGGAAAGGTGCACTCAGCGTGCAAAAATTAAATTACATCACCTAAAAGAAACGTGTAGTGCACACCCCATAGGGTGAAAAATAGACAACGCTTTATTGAACTCAATAAATAAAAAATAAAAAACTGATGTATAGGTCAGGAAATTATACACACTGAAAAATAAGGGCATAACATGTCACTAAGGGCTCATGCACACGGCCGTGCCGTTTTTTGCGGTCCGCAAACCGCGGATCCGCAAAAAACAGAACCTGCCCGTGTTGCCTTCCGCAATTTGCGGAACGTAACGGGCTCCGGCAATGTAAATGCCTATTCTTGTCCGCAAAGCGCGGACAAGAATAGGACACGGATGCGGACAGCATACGGAGTGCTGTCCGCATCTTTTGCGGCCCCATTGAAGTGAATGGGTCCGCATCCGAGCCGCCAAAATGGCGGCTCAGATGCGGACCCAAACAACGGTCGTGTGCATGAGGCCTAATAGGTACTAAATATATAGACCAAAGTGTACATAATAATTACATCATAAAGAGGAGGTGGCAAACATATGTACCGCTTAATGGTAACCATACTGTAAAAGTCAATGTGTCACCAAGTCACAGTCTATTGGCAGCATAAGCAACAATGCAAACAGATATCTGCAAATAGAGAGTTTATATTCATGACCTATCCTCAGGATAGGTCATCAATATCTGACCGGCGGGGGTTCGACACACGGGACCCCCAAGAATCTCAGAAATGCAGTGTAATGATGAATACTTACTCCAATCACTTGAATGGAGCAGGTACCTATAATTACACAATACCACCTCTCCACTGGTGATGACACTTAGTGTAATGAACAGGAAGCGGCATTAGCATGGAGAACCACTTCCTCTTCAAACATCTGATCGGTGGGGGTCCCAGATGTCAGACCCCCTGATGATCAGATATTGATAGGTCATCAATAAAAATCACTGCACAACTCCTTTAGGTTACTTTTACATAGACCGATTTGGCAGGCAATTATCAAGAATGAGAGCTGCATTTATAGTACATGCAGCAATCAACTCCACTGTATGAGGTCAAGTATTTGCTACAGTGATGGCTTGTCCCCATGCAGTTTCATTGTTTTTGGGAAGCAGATCCCTGTTTACTCAGGTCAATCCACTGCAAAAAACAATGGCAAAAGACATAATAGCCCAATGATCAAAAGTTTGCTCATTCATCAGGTCAGCTCTGGCACCTTTTAAACAGGCCGATATCGGTAAAGAGGATTTCTATACTAGGTTGGTATATATAGAAGGTTCAAGTCCACCAGAGAGTTAGTTGTGCCTTATCAGAGGCTGTCTGCCCTGGCTAACCGAGCCCTGAAGGTGGGACCTCCATCTGTAATGTCCATTTAATAAATATGTTACTTGTTCGTTAATGTTCCTCTTCTTTCACTTATCAACATCATATAATCATTGTCAAATTACTTGAGTTCTCTAGTTACCTGAACATTAAAGTATACAGGTAGTCTTTTTCTCTCCTCATAGGTGTATTCATGTTGTGTATGTTAGGCTTCTTTTACATCACTTTCTGGAGATTTAATATCTCAAAGAGAGGAATGGGTCTTGGTGCAAGGAAGAGTGGAATATTAATGAAATACTGTATGTTGGAGATGTTTCTTTCTCCCATTTCACAAGATCCATTTTTTCCCCCCCCAATAAGACATGGAGCAAAGTGGATATTCTGTGTACAAGGTGTGTTGCTTCTACAGTCACGCTGAATATTCTGTATCTAGTTGAAATAATACCCAAGAAGAAGGCTCTCATGCACTGTTAGGATATCCACGTGATTCTCCACATGCACTGAAGGAATTAGGCCTGCAAACCATTTTAATGACCTAAAGCTGTAGTAATTTTGTAAGACCGGAATTAACCTAGAGTATTTGAGTTGAGGACCCTGACACACTTTGAACAAATAAATGGAAACAGTAACAATGAAAGTATTAGGACATCGAGGGCCTTGGGATGAAGGATCTATGTTATGGCCACCTTAAATCCACCAGAAGTGCAGCTGTTGTCACAGAACAGGGAGGGTTTAAGTAAGGTACACGTCCATTATATTCAGAAGCTCTAATACACCCTCCATTTGCTAGTTATCTCCCATGTCTGTTGTTCTGATTATTAGGGTAGAGGCGAGGTTGAAAGAGATGGTCATGATCAATACACCAGAATCTTCCTGTTCTTTGAAATGTCCTGCATCCATAGTTAGGGCTAACACAAACAAACTTATTTTTTGTCCTGCCTCTGATCTGCATTTTTTGTGGATGCGGACCAATTCACTTCAATAGGGCCGCACAGTGTGCTGTCCGCATCCGTATGTCCATTGCACGGCACCCGCAAAAATATCAAACATGTCCTATTCTTGTCCACATTACGGACTGTTTTATTCTGGGCCGGACGTTCCAGCACATGGCTGGTATCCGTTTTTTGCAGATCTGCAATACAGGCATGGTCTTGTGCATAAGCCATTGTAGTGCATATATCAGATTGATAGTGGGAACCAACTTGTATTCCCAACATGTACATGACAGTGCGAGTGGTTTGAAGAAAGAAAGGAGATGGCAGAATCCATTTAATTATTTGTAGAATTAGAGGCAGCTTTGTAGACATAAAACTCAGCCCTAATTAAAACCAATTTCTGGATGTTTTTTTACAATATGTCTCCGTGGTTGCAGACATTCTGTGTAGTGTAATCTTGCAAACTCATGTTTTGTTCCATTCGTTTCTACTTTCTGCTTACATACATTTGGCAGTTTAGCAGAAGTAGGACAGATAGAAAGGAAAATAATAGCAGAACCAGACTATACAGGGCTTGTTTGCTGTCTGTTACCGTAGTGAATTATAGTTGGTATAGGAGCTGTAGAAACAAAACGGTTGGACATTGTTCAGTAAGATCTATAGCAAAGCTTCTTCTTTATTTTTTTATTTTGACATTAAAAAAGTTTGCAAACCTGCCCATAAACATTAACTCCTTCATAGACCCTGCCATTTTTCACCTTAATGACCAGGCCATTTTTTGCAAATCTGACACGTGGACATGTGTCACTTCATGTCGTGATAACTTTAAAACACTTTTACTTATCCAAGCCATTCTGAGATTGTTTTCTCATCACATATTGTACTTCATGAAAATGGTAAATTTGAGTCAAAATATTTTTATTCATTTTTATTTATAGAAAAAATACAAAATTTACCCAAAAATTTGAAAAATTTACAATTTTCAAAATTTCAATTTCTCTGCTTTTAAAACAGATAGTGATACCTCCTAAAATAGTTATTACTTTACATTTCCCATATGTCTACTTCATGTTTGGATCATTTTGTAAATGACATTTTCTTTTTTTGGGACGTTAGAAGGCTTAGAAGTTTAGAAGCAAATCTTGAAAATTTTCAGAAAATTTCCAAAACCCACTTTTTAAGTACCAGTTCAGGTCTGAAGTCACTTTGTGAGACTTAAATAATAGAAACCACCCATAAATGGCCCAATTTTAAAAACTTCAACCCTCAAGGTATTCAAAACTGATTTTACAAACTTTGTTAAAGAGGACCTTTCACCTGTATAAACTATGTTAACTGAGTATGCTGCCATATAGAGCGGCGCCCGGGGATCTCAATGCACTTACTATTATCCCCGGGCGCCACTCCGTTCTCCCATTATAGGCTCCGGTACCTTTGCTCCTTAAGTTATAGTAGGCGGGTCTTCCCTTGTCCTGTGGGCGTCTCCTTCTCCTAGGCTGCAGCGCTGGCCAATCGCAGCGCACAGCTCACAGCCTGGGAGAAAAAAACCTCCCAGGCTGTGAGCTCTGCGCTGCGATTGGCCAGCGCTGCAGCCTAGGAGAAGGAGACGCCCACAGGACAAGGGAAGACACCGCCTACTATAACTTAAGGAGCAAAGGTACCGGAGGGCATAACGGGAGAACGGAGCGGCGCCCGGGGATAATAGTAAGTGCAGTGAGATCCCCGGGCGCCGCTCTACATGGCAGCATACTCAGTTCACATAGTTTATACAGGTGAAAGGTCTTCTTTAAGCCTTTAAAGGGAACCTGTCACCGGGATTTTGTGTATAGAGCTGAGGACATGGGTTGCTAGATGGCCACTAGCACATCCGCAATATCCAGTCCCCATAGCTCTGTGTGCTTTTATTGTGTATAAAAACCGATTTGATACATATGCAAATTAACCTAAGATGAGTCAGAGCTTGAAAATATGACTCTTCTCTGTTCACACAAGTAAGATATGACTCATTTATGTTAATTTGCATATTTATCAAATCGTTTTTTTTACACAATAAAAGCACACACAGCTATGGGGACTGGATATTGCGGATGTGCTAGTGGCCATCTAGGAACCCATGTCCTCAGCTCTATACACAAAATCCCGGTGACAGGTTCCCTTTAAGTGTTCCACAACAATTAAAGGAAAATGTAGATGAAATTTCAAAATTTCACTTTTTTAGCAGATTTTCCATGTTAATACATTTTTTTCTTTGTACACATCGATGGTTAAGAGCCAAACAAAACTCAAAATTTTTTACCCTGATTCTGAGGTTTACAGAAACACACCACATGTGGTTGTAAACTGATGTAAGGGCACACGGCAGGGTGCAGAAGAAAAGGAGCACCAAATGGTTTTTAGAAGGCAGATTTCACTGGGATAATTTTAAGTTGCCATATCACATTTGAATACCCTCTGATTTACCCCTAGAGTAGAAACTCCAAAAAAGTTACCTCATTTTGTAAACTATCGGATAAGGTGGCAGTTTTGTTCATACTGTTTTAGGGTACATATGATTTTTGGTTGCTCTAAATTACACTTTTTGTGAGGCAAGGTAACAAAAAATAGCTGTTTTGGCACATTTTTATTTTTTGTTATTTACAATGTTCATCTGACAGGTTAGATCATGTGGTATTTTTATAGAGCAGGTTGTTGTGGACTCGACAATGCCAAATATTAAAACTTTTTTGGTTGTTTGTTTCAGTTTTACATAATATAGCATTTTTGAAAAAATATATTTTTTAGGCCCCTTTCACACGGGCGAGTATTCCGCGCGGATGCGATGCGTGAGTTAAAAGCATTGCACGCGCACTGAATTCCGACCCATTCATTTCTATGGGGCTGTTCACATGAGCGGTGATTTTCAAGCATCACTTGTGCGTTGCGTGAAAATCGCAGCATGCTCTATTTTGTGCGTTTTTCACGTAACGCAGGCCGTATAGAAATGAATGGGGTTGCGTGAAAATCGCAAGCATCCGCAAGCAAGTGCGGATGCGGTGCGATTTTCACGCACGGTTGCTAGGAGACGATCGGGATGGAGACCCGATCATTATTATTTTTCCTTATAACATGGTTATAAGGGAAAATAATAGCATTCTGAATACAAAATGCATAGTAAAATAGCGCTGGAGGGGTTAAAAAAAGAATAATAATAATTTAACTCTCCTTAATCCACTTGATCGCGCAGCCGACATCTCTTCTGACTTCTTTCTTTGCTGTGTGCAGCAACAGGACCTGTGGTGACGTCACTCCGGTCATCACATGATCCATCACATGATCTTTTACCATGGTGATGGATCATGTGATGGATCATTGGATGACCGGAGTGACGTCACCACAGGTCCTGTTGCTGCACACAGCAAAGACAGAAGTCAGAAGAGATGCCGGCTGCGCGATCAAGTGGATTAAGGTGAGTTAAATTATTTTTATTTATTTTTTAACCCCTCCAGCACTATTTTACTATGCATTCCGTATTCAGAATGCTATTATTTTCCCTTATAACCATGTTATAAGGGAAAACAATACAATCGCAGCATGCTCTATTTTGTGCGTTTTTCACGTAAATAATACAATCTACAGAACACCGATCCGGGTACCAAACATGCGCGATTTTTCTCACGCGAGTGCAAAACGCATTACAATGTTTTGCACTCACGCGGAAAAATCGCGCATGTTCCCGCAACGTACCCGCACCTTTTCCCACACCTTGTCTGAAAGAGGCCTTAGTGTCTCCATAATCTGAAAGCCATAGTGTTTTTTTATTTTTTGGGAAGTTGTCTTAGGTAGGGTCTCATATTTTCCGGTTTGAGATGACAGTTTGATTGGTATGATTTTGGGGTGCATATGACTTTTTGATCGCTTGGTATTTCACTTTTTGTGATGTAAGGTGACAAAAAAACTTCTTTTTTACACAGTTACAACATTTTCTTACGGTGTTCACTTGAGGGGTTAATTCCTGTGATATTTTTATACAGCAGGAGTTACCTAATATTCATACTTTTTTTTATTTATTTAAGTTTTACACAATAAAAGCCTTTTTGAAACAAAAAAAATCATGTTTTAGTGTCTCCATATTCTGAGAGCCATAGATTTTTTTATTTTTTGGTCAATTGTCTTAGGTAGGGTCTCATTTTTTGCGGGATGAGATGACTGTTTGATTGGTTTGATTTTGGGGTGCGTATGACTTTTTGATCGCTTGGTATTTCACTTTTTGTGATGTAAGGTGACAAAAAATGGCTTTTTTACACTTTTTTTTTTTTTTACAGAATTCCCCTGAGGGGACAGATCATGTGATAGTTTTAAAGAGCAGATGATTACGGACGCGGTGATACCTAATATGTCTATTTTTTTTTACATATATTTAAGTTTTGCACAATAAAAGCATTTTTAAAGAAATATAAATCATGTTTTAGTGTCTCCATTTTCTTTTAGCCGATTGTCTTAGGTAGGATCTCATTTTTTGCGGGAAGAGATGACGGTTTGATTGGTACTATTTTGGGGTAACATATGTCTTTTTGATCGCTTGGAATTACACTTTTTCTTATGTAAGGTGACCAAAAATTTTTATTTTTTACTCTGTCTTCATTTTATTTTTTTACGGTGTTAACCTGAGGTGGTAGATTATGTGACATTTTTATAGAGCACATCGCTATGGTCATGGCAATACCTATTATGTCTGTTTTTTATTTATTTTATTAAACACTAATTTATTATAAAAAACCTCTTTTTTACTTTTTATATTTGTCCCACTGTGGGTACTGAATTGAACTGTCAGCGTCTTACACAGTAATAATATATGAAGAATATTCGCCTAAATATTTATTAAATATCGTGAATTAGAATATTGCCCCTTCCGCTCATCACTAGCCCTAACTTGCATACTGCTAAAAACCGAAACATCTCTGCAATGGAGTATTGGATTAACAAACCATTGTATTCAGGAAATGAATACCTTTCTGACACTGGGATCGGTACAGAGATGTTACCGGTGACATACTCCCTTTAAGTCACAATCCATTCAAGCTATTTGGCTAATATGGTTCATGTAAATGTTCGTTTCACGGACTGCTCCGCAGGTATCCACTAGTTAAACTATTTTAAGCAAATTATCAGAGTCACAGAAAAAAAAACTGTTCTGGTCATACTTAGAAATTTTAATTAAAATCCATTTCACCTAAGGAATTTTAACGACTTCAGAGAAATAGCATTGCATTTAACGCTTTTCTTTAGAAGAAAGACCTTGGTTGCACTCCTTCTCATATTTTCATCTCGATAAATGTCCTTTAATACTGTGTTAAGCCAATTTCTAAAAATATTCACTGATTATCAGCTAACAATGGATCAAATGAAATATAATTAAGACCCTTTGTCATTTTTCTTCTGTGAATAAGAGCCTTAATATTTATCTTTTATTCAGCTGTTATTTTATTAAACTTCCTTCTTGAAAAGGTTGTAGACCAAAGCATAGGGCAGAAGTTCAGAACAAAATGGTATATTTATTAAACTTCTTTGTGCAATTTGAATGTGTGAAGATTGGAAACGATTTTAGATGCAGTACTAAAAAGGGAGTTTAATTTATATTTAAATACAATTTAAGGCCTGTATGGCTTTTTCAGTATTTTGCGGTCCGTTTTTTACGGATCCGTTGTTCAGTTTTATGTTTCCGTTGTGTTTCCGTTCCATTTCCGTTCTGTAGTTCCGCAAAAAATCTCTGTATGGTTTCCGTATGTGATCCGTTGTTTGTGGATCGCAAACAGAAACATTACATTTTTAATCATTAATGTAATGTACAGTAATGTGTTTTAACAGTATACGCATGGACAAAGTGGGCATAGATCCGCAAAAAACAAATGACTTACGGATGTGTTCCGTCTGCATTCCGTATTTTTTGCGGACCCATTGACTTGAATGGAGCCACGGATCGTTATTTGCAGGCAATATTAGGACAATTTCTACCTTTCAGCGGAACTGATATACGGAAATACGGAAATGGAATGCATACAGAGTACATTCCGTATTTTTTGCGGAACCATTGAAATTAATGGTTCCGCATACAGACCGCAAACGGAATCAGCAAAAACGGAACATAAACGTATAAAAAAAAACGTTCACACGAATGTTGTGTTTTGTGGATCCGCAAAACACGGATACCGGCCCATGTGCGTTCTGCAATTTGCGGACCGCACATGCTGCAGCTATCATAGAAAATGCTTATTCTTTTCCACAATTGTGGACAAGAATAGGACATGTTCTATTTTCTTTGTGGGGCCGCGTCATGGAGCAACGGATCCGGACCGCACACGGTGGGCTGTCCGCATCTTTAAATGAATGGGTCCGCACCCATTCCGCACGGTCGTGTGAATGTAGCCTATTCCTGTATAATCCCTTAATCACAGAATACCCACACAGTGTGGAATAGATTGATTTTAATGCCTAGGACAGGGTAGTGGGGATTGGTTTGGGTGCCCCTGATGAACATTATTTATTTTTTATCATGGCTCGCACTATCAAACATCTACAGGGCTGTGGAAAAGTATGTGAATATTTCTTTTGTTTTTGCGGTAAAAAAAATCCATATGGGGTGGAATTGGGAAAAAACGCAATTCCTCCGCCGTTTTATGGGTTTTGTTCCCACGGAGTTTCGTTTATGGCAAAACTGACCCATGCCCTTCATTCTCTGGGTCAGTAATATTACAATGATACCCCATATGTATAGGTTCCTTATGTCTAAATAGTGTAAAAATAAATTTAAAACTTTGATAATTTTTATTTTTTTACACCACCATTTTCTGAGCCCCATAACTTTTTTATAATTACCGTATGTCTACTGAGCTGTTTAGGAGCTAATTTTTGCGTAACAATCTATAGTTTTTATTCATACCATTTTGGAGTGTGCAAGACTTTTTGATTACATTTTATTAAATTTTTGTGGAGTAAGAAAAGCAAATAAAAAAATGGCAAATTGGCCATTTTGACCCTTTTTTCCATTACACCATTCGCCATATTGGAATTTTTTCTCCTATATTAGTAGTATAGTCGTTCTCAGTCGCAGTGATACCCATGATGTTTACATTTATTGTTACTTAGGTATTTATTTTTTAATTATACGGAAAGGGGGGTGATTTAAACTTTTATATATTTTTTTAAATTTTTAGATATTTTTTAACTTTTAAAAAAAATTTGTGATCATTTTGGGGCTCATATATGAGCGTATAAATTCTGTTTTTTAATTTTTAATTTTGGTCGATCAGGGATTTTTAAAATGCCATTTAAACTCGATTTTGCTCATTTCTTATCCTGGCCTGCCATCTGGTGGCCAAAAGTAGAATTGCAGCATGAACACTTTCAGCCTCATCAGCGAGGCTGAAAGTGTTCAGCGCAAGTACCGATGCCCCATTTGGCCACACGGGGCATCGGTTTTTGTGCATTTAGATGCCGTGACCTCACTTGATCACGGCATCTAAAGCATTTAATTACCGTGATTGGCATTTTTGCCGGTCACGGTTATTAGCCGCAGGTCTCTGCAGTCTGCTGAAATGGTGGTAATGAAGTGTACACCACTGTTGCTAGTGCTAGATATAGGACCACGGCTGTACAAAGGAAACTGCACTTTCTTCTGGTTGGGTCTGTTGGGTCTTCTCCAAGTCATAATGAATAGTTGAAAAATAAATAAATAAAATCCTACAATTTTCGTACTGGCCACTAAGCCTAATAACAGGCATCACTGTGCAAATCACTTAAAAGGAGTTATCTGCTTATAATTACAGGCCGGACTTCAATGACAGATATAAATATATATATATCTATATATATAAAAATGAGTTTCTGCCATAACAACTGATCACAGGTTTTAGCAGTTTCCTGGTCCTTAAATATTCAGTCATATGACGTATGACGGCACAATTACACTGCTACATGTATGGGTGGCAGGGGCCACTATTAAACAGACGGGTGCTGTGGAGTTCAGTGTTAAAGAGGCGGGAACTGTAGAGGTCACTGTTAAAGATGCAGGCACTGCGAAGGTCACTGTTAAAGGGGCGAGCACTGTGGAAATCACTGTTAAAGTGGCAGGTACTGTGAAGGTCTTTGTTAAAGGGGCGGCCACTATGAATGTCACTGTTAAAGGGGAGGTCAATGTTAAAGGGGCGGGCACTGTGGAGGTCACTGTTAAAGGGGCAGGTACTGTGGAGGTCACTGTTAAAGGGGCGGGCACTGTGGAGGTCACTGTTAAAGGAGCGGCCACAATAAAGGTCACTGTTAAAGGGGTGGTCAATATTAAAAGGGCGAGCACTGTGGAGGTCACTGTAAAAGGGGCAGGAACTGTGGAGGTCACTGTTAAAAGGGCAGGCACTGTGGAGGTCACTGTTAATGGGGTGGGCACTTTGGAGATCACTGTAAAAGGGGTGGGCACTATTAAATTACGGGCAATGTAGAGGTCACTGTTAAAGGGGCATTCACTGTTAAAAGGGTGGGCACTCTGGAGGTCACTGTGAAAGAGGTGGTCACTGTTAAAGAAGCAAGCATTGTGGAGGTCACTGTTAAGGGGGAGGGCACTGTTAAAGGGGCGGGCACTGTGGAGGTCTCTGTTAAAGGGGTGGGCACTGTCGAAGTCACTGTTAAAGGGGCGGGCACTGTGAAGGTCACTGTTAAAGTGGCCGCCACTGTGAAGGTCATTGTTAAAGGGGCGACCACTATGAAGGTCACTGTTAAAGGGGTGGTCAATGTTAAAGGGGTGGGCACTGTGGAGGTCACTGTTATGGGGCGGGCACTGTAAAGGTCACTGTTAAAGGGGTGGTCAATTTTAAAGGGGCGGGAACTGTGGAGGTCACTGTTAAAGGGGCGGGCAATGTGAAGGTCATTGTTAAAGGGGCGGCCACTATTAAAAAAAGGGCAATGTGGAGGTCATTGTTAAAGGGGCGGCCACTATGAAGGTCACTGTTAAAGGTGTGGTCAATGTTAAAGGGGAGGGCACTGTGGAGGTATATGTTAAAGGGGCGGGCACTGTGGAGGTCACTGTTAAAGGGGCGGCCAGTGTGGAGGTCACTGTAAAAGAGGCAGGCACTGTGGAGGTCACTGTTAAGGGGGTGGGCACTGTGGAGGTCACTGTTTAAGGGGCGGTCACTGTGGAGGTCACTGGTAAAGGGGTGGGCACTGTGGAAATCACTGTTAAAGGGGTGATCACTGTTAAAGGGGCGGTCACTGTTAAATGGGCAGTCACTGTGAAAGTCACTGTTAAAGGGGCGGTCACTGTTAAAGGGGCGGTCACTGTGAAAGTCAATGTTGATGGGGCGGTCACTGTGAAAGTCACTGTTAAAGGGGCGGCCACTGTTAAAGTCACTGTTAAATGGGCAGTCAGTGTTAAAGGGGCGGTCACTGTGAAAGTCAGTGTTAAAGGGGCGGTCACTGTGAAAGTCACTGTTAAAGGGGCAGTCACTGTTAAAGGTGGGGTCACTGTGAAAGTCACTGTTAAAGGGGTGATCACTGTGAAAGTGGATCACTGGATCGATCTTCACCAAGCTCTCTAGGACGTACAGTTTCAGAGATATTCTCCAAAAATTACCTGCATTAGCCAATACAAGCCTGCAAGTGTTTCTCTTTATATGCCAACTGCCATACACAGGGTCACATATCCCTTATCAGCCAATAGAAGCTCGCAGGTCATACTTCAGGTTTACATAACAACTGATCACAGGTTTTAGCAGTTTGCAGGTCCTTAAATATTCAGTCATATGACGTGTGAGGATTAGATAAACAGCTCAGTAGGCAGTATCACACAGAACAGGATATTAGATTTATAGCTCAGCAGACAGTATTACACAGGATAGGATTAGATGCACAGCTCAGCGGACAGTATCACACAGGATAGGTTTAGATACACAGCTCAACAGACAGTACCACACAGGATATGATTAGATACATAGCTTAGCAAGGATTAGATACACAGCTCAGCAGACAGTATCACACATGATATGGTTAGATACACAGCTCAGCAGACAGTATCACACAGGATATGATTAGATACACAGCTCAGCAGACAGTATCACACAGGATATGATTAGATACACAGCTCAGCAGACAGTATCACACATGATATGGTTAGATACACAGCTCAGCAGACAGTATCACACAGGATAGGATTAGATACACACTTCAGCAGACAGTATCGCACAGGATAGGATTAGATACACAGCTTAGCAGACAGTATCATACAGGATAGGATTAGATACACAGCTCAGCGGACAGTATCACACAGGATATGATTAGATACACAGCTCAGCAGACAGTATCACACATGATATGGTTAGATACACAGCTCAGCAGACAGTATCACACAGGATAGGATTAGATACACTTCAGCAGACAGTATCACACAGGATAGGATTAGATACATAGCTTTGCAGACAGTATCATACAGGATAGGATTAGATACACAGCTCAGCGGACAGTATCACACAGGATATGATTAGCTACACAGCTCAGCAGACAGTATCACACATGATATGGTTAGATACACAGCTCAGCAGACAGTATCACACAGGATAGGATTAGATACACACTTCAGCAGACAGTATCACACAGGATATGATTAGATACACAGCTCAGCAGACAGTATCACACATGATATGGTTAGATACACACTTCAGCAGACAGTATCACACAGGATAGGATTAGATACACAGCTCAGCGGACAGTATCACACAGGATAGGATTAGATACACAGCTCAGCAGACAATGGGGCGGGGTGCTGTAGAGGTCACTGTTATGTGGGATACTGTCTATATATTTTAACAACACACAGAAACAATAAATGAAATAGTAATAGGAAAATGAGTGGGCACTCATACACTTGGCAACCAGATTGACATATGCAGAAAATATTTATTAAATCCCCATAAAATACAAGTAATAAACTTTATAAGAACAATGTAGCAATAATATACAACATTATAGTCACATATATTGTGGTAGATATGATTGATACTATATTCAATAAAAATATATTCGATAGAAATATTCGATAAATTTAATGGTAGAAAATTAAATGTTGAAATATTCAATAGAATATTCGATACCACTCAATAGTGTCGATAAATTCAATAATGTATATCACACCAAAAAACTTCAAGTATATGCTGTTATTTGGAAAGAGGAGGTATTATCTTCTAGCGCTCTATCCCAATTTGGGAAACTGAATGTCACCGAAAATGTTGTAGGTGTATTCACTGGGAGCGCAATATGTTCATAAAGTGTCCACAGGAATCCTGATAATGTGAAAAGTCTCTTATAGCATATCCTTTTAAGGTCGATATGAGCTTTGAATTGAAGAAAACTTTAAATCGATATTTGGCTTACCGTCTGGCGTCTGCTGTCTCCCTATTGCTTCAATGGAGCTCTAAATATTTGCCGGCTTATTCAGTCGCTCCATACAGCAAGCTGGTTTAAATTTTGCGGGAGTTCCAAAGATCGCGGGAGTTGCCACTCTGTTCCGCAATTTCCTTTGGTGCAGCTTTCGACGATAAGAATAGTTAATCCTTTACTGTAGAAATTTTCTTCTGTATGGCCATACAGTATTATCGGAGGCTTTTCAATGCAGGTACATCACTTGTTTCACCATACGCGTTACGGGTAGATTCACTCTCCCTTCCTCAGTGTGAATCTACCCGTAACGCGTATTGTGAAACAAGTGATGTACCTGCATTGAAAAGCCTCCGATAATACTGTATGGCCATACAGAAGAAAATTTCTACAGTAAAGGATTAACTATTCTTATCGTCGAAAGCTGTACCAAAGGAAATTGCGGAACAGAGTGGCAACTCCCGCGATCTTTGGAACTCCCGCAAAATTTAAACCAGCTTGCTGTATGGAGCGACTGAATAAGCCGGCAAATATTTAAAGCTCCATTGAAGCAATAGGGAGACAGCAGACGCCAGACGGTAAGCCAAATATCGATTTAAAGTTTTCTTCAATTCAAAGCTCATATCAACCTTAAAAGGATATGCTATAAGAGACTTTTCACATTATCAGGATTCCTGTGGACACTTTATGAACATGTTGCGCTCCCAGTGAATACACCTACAACATTTTCAGTGACATTCAGTTTCCCAAATTGGGATAGAGCGCTAGAAGATAATACCCCCTCTTTCCCAAATAACAGCATATACTTGAAGTTTTTTGGTGTGATATACATTATTGAATTTATCGACACTATTGAGTGGTATCGAATATTCTATTGAATATTTCAACATTGAATTTTCTACCATTTAATTTATTGAATATTTCTATTGAATATATTTTTATTGAATATAGTATCGATCATATCTACCACAATATATGTGACTGTAATGTTGTATATTATTGCTACATTGTTCTTATAAATTTTATTACTTGTATTTTATGGGGATTTAATAAATATTTTCGCCATATGTCAATCTGGTTGCCAAGTGTAAGTGCTCGCTCATTTTCCTATTACTACATTTTCCTTTTAAAAGAGGGTGGGGTGATTCCCTCTATATGAGCTTGCAGCACCATACCTTAACTACTTGCTAGTGAGCCACCACAACCTACCACTAATAAATAAAATAGATCAAATATACCCGTGCAAAGCCAGGTCCTTATTTTAGTCTCTTATATATATATAAAAATGAGTTTCTGTCTGTCTGTCTGGACATCTGTCTGTCTTTTCTTTATGCACGACCAAATGACTGAACCAATCTTTACCAAATTTGGCACACATGTAAATCAGGTGTCCGGGAAGGTTTTAGAGCGGGTCTCAGCTCTCTAGAAAGCACCGTTCCTGACATATTCCCCAAAAATGACCTGCATTAGCCAATACAACCTGCAAGTCTTTCTCTTCAAATCCCAACTGCCATACACACAGTTTTGCTCCAGGTTTCCATAACAACCCAGCCTTTTTTCTTCACTGCTGTAGGTCAGCTTTAGGCTAGGGCTATAGGACGACAATAAGTCACACGACACATAGGGCACAACTACGCTGCTACATGCATCCATCTTGGATGGATTTTTTGTGACTGTCGTGTAGCAATCGCAGCATGTTGCAGTGCGACACCATAGCCTATCATTATAAAAACTGTTGAGACAAAATGTTGTCCGACACATGTCGTCGTGTAGACCTAGCATTAAAGGGGCAGGGCGCTATGGAAGTCACTGTTAAACGGGCAGGCACTGTGGAGGTCACTGTTAAAGGGGCTGGCACTGTGGAGGTTCACTGTTAAAGGGGCCGACACTGTGAGGGTTACTGTTAAAAGGGCGGGCACCGTGAAGGTCATTGTTAAAGGGGCGGGAGCTGTGGAGATCACTCTTAAAGGGGCGGGCACTGTGGAAGTCATTGTTAAAGGGGCGGGTACTGTAGAGGTCACTGTTATGGGGAAACATAAAATGAAATAGATTAAACATACCCGTGCAAAGGCGGGTCCTTCTGCTAGTATATATATAAAAATGAGTTTCTGTCTGTTTGTCTGTCCGTCTGTTGTCTGTTCTTTATGCTTGACCAAACGATTGAACCAATCTTCACCAAATTTGGCACACAGGTACATCAGGTGTACGGGAAGGTTTTACATCGGGTCTCAGCTCTCTAGGATGTACCGTTCCTGAGATATTCCCCAAAAATTACCTGCATTAGTCAATACAAGCCTGCAAGTCTTTCTCTTCAAATCCCAAATGCCATAAACACAGTTTTACTCCAGGTTTCCATAACAACCCAGCCATTTTTCTTCACTGCTCTAAGTTAGCTTTAGTCAAGGGCTACACGATGACAATAAGTCGCACAACACATATGTAGCAGTGTAGTTGTGCCCTATGTGTTGTGTGACTTATTGTCGTCATGTAGCCCTAGACTAAAGCTGACCTACAGCAGTGAAGAAAAATGGCTGGGTTGTTATGTAAATCTGGTGTAAAATTGTGTGTATCTGGAGACTAAGGGCCTGCTAGCTTCTATTGGCTGATAAGGGTCATGTGACCGTGCAGTGGCGTTGCTAGGGCTGGTGTCACCCGGTGCGGTAGAAAATGGTGTCACCCCAACCTGCCCCGCAGCTCACCTGGTGTCACCCCAACCTGCCAACCGCAGCTCACCTGGTCCTGGTTCTGTCTGCAGCAGCTGTCTTCTCCTCTGTGTGGTCCTGATATCTTCTCTCTGCTTCAATCTGGTTTGAGGACTGTACTTTTCGCCCTATAAGATGCACATAGGTTTTAGAGGAGTATAATAAGAAACAATATTTTCCATTATACCTCAGGTCAGACCCCCATATCAGCCGTCAGCACCCCATCCATCATGCCCATGTCAGCCGTCAGCACCCCATCCATCATGCCCATGTCAGCCGTCAGCCACCATCCATCATGCCCCCCATGTCAGCCATCATGACCTTATGTCAGCCGTCAGCACCCCATGTCAGCAGTCAGCCATCAGCCCCCCATGTCAGCACCCCATCCATCATGCCCATGTCAGCCGTCAGCACCCATCCATCATTACTCCCATGTCAGCCATCAGCCCCCCATGTCAGCCATCATGCCCCCCATGACAGCCGTCAGCCCCCATCCATTATGCTCCCTAATGGGGGACAATGTTGGAGTCTGCACCATCAGGGGGGGTGACATGATGAGGGACAATGTTGGAGTCGGTGGCACAGACATTTCTTCTCTTCCCCTCCAGGCTCCATGGCACAGACATGTTTGTACATTTTGTCCCCCATCTCCCCCTCTCTGTTACAATTACAATACATTTACAGTGTCAGTACCTGATATATCACTGGGGTCTGGCTGGAGTGGGGTCAGTCTGGTCCTGGCTCCAATCTCAGCTGGCTCTGCCTTAAGGTGTCTTCTCCAACAGTCGTGCCACTGTGTTCTTCTGCTGCCAGCCTGGAGGGGCAGCTTTTACAGGCCACAGCAGACAGAGGCAGAGCAGCTCCGCCTCCTCTCCTCCCTCCGCCGCGGCCCCACTGACAGTCAGTGACGCCTCCTTTGGCCTGAGCCGGCACACATGTAGGCAGGATAGCCGCAGGCCCGCTGCCGCTGCCCGCACTGTAAGTAAAATTTAAATAGTATGTAAGGCCCCCGGACTTACTGCCGAAGTGCAATTTCAATGTGTTACACAAGCATGTCAAACTCAAAGGCTAACATGGGCCAAAAAAACAAAATTTTAGTTTATGTGGGCCGCATAAAAAAAATAATAATTTTTTTTACAATATAATGCAGACGGATCCGTTCTGAACGGATCCACCGTCTGCATTATATGAGCGGATCCGTCTCAGACGGATCCGCTTTGAACGCAAGTGTGAAAGTAGCCTTAGGGGCGAGAACCTGGGATCTTTCATCCCTTGTCCTATTCAGCTCTATCAGGCTGAATAGGACTTCACACTGTCCCTGCTGCTCTGTGCCTTGTGCACACAGCATCAGGGATGTTACCATGGCAACCAGGGCTTCTGTAGCGTCCTGGCTGCCATGGTAACTGATCGGAGCCCCAGGCTTACACAGCTGGGGCTCCGATCAGAAGCTGCCACTGCACCACCAATGAGGGGGAGGGGAGAGGTCCCTGTGGCCACTGCCACCAATGATTTTAATACTGGGGGGGGGGGTTGAGAGGGGCTGGCGCACTGTGCCACCAATGATTTTAATGGGATGGGGGGTTGAGGGGGGGGGGCACACTGCACCACCAATGATAAATTACCCCTTTATACAGGAGGCTGGTACTGGCAGATCAGCAGTTAACCCCTCAGGTGCGGCACCTAAGGGGTTAACTGCCTCTGATCGCAGCTCCCTGTCAGCGGAAGGGTGCCGGCAATGCGATTCTGCTGCCGACACACGCCTCCTGTATTGTGTTAAAGACTGACTTTCACTATCAGGCCACACAGAGCGGTGCCCAGCGATGTCTCAGCACTCTAAGCACTCACCATTAGTCCTGGGCGCCGCTCCGTTCGCCTTCAGTGCTCCATTACTGTCTCCTCTCCTGCTCCACATGCTGCTGATTACTATCGGAGCGATGGGAGGAGACATCAGCTTCACTAGTGGGCGTTCCTTCTTCCTGGCTGTAGCGCTGTCCAATCGCAGCGCAGGGAGAAGGAACGCCCACTAGTGAAGCTGATGTCTCCTCCCATCGCTCCGATAGTAATCAGCAGCATGTGGAGCAGGAGAGGAGACAGTAATGGAGCACTGCAGGCGAACGGAGCGGCGCCCAGGACTAATGGTGAGTGCTGAGACATCGCTGGGCGCCGCTCTGTGTGGGAAATGGGAATAGTCCTATCATTGGTGGCTCAGTGCGCCCGCCCCTCCTCCCCCCCCTCTCTTCTCATTGGTGGCAGCGGCAGCGGCAGCAGCACAGGGGGAGGGAGGACAGCTTCCTTCTCCCCGTGCTGCTGAGAGAACATGAGCGCGCCGATAGTAGCGCGCTCATGTTCAGAGATACTAGACTGCCGGGCCGCAAAGATATTCATTGCGGGCCGCATGTTTGACACCCATGGCAGCCAGACCTACCAAGGTGATTAATGAAATGATGTAACACATTGAAATTGCACTTCGGCAGTAAGTCAGTCCGGGCCTCAGGCGGCCGGGTGACACCCCATCAGACTGGTGTCACCCGGTGCGGCCCGCACCCCCCGCACCCCCCTTGCAACGCCACTGTGACCGTGTGTATGGCAGTTGGGATATGAGTGAAAGACTTGCAGGCTTCTATTGACTAGTGCAGGTCACTTTTTGGGAATATCTCAGGAACGAGGAACTGACGCATCGCAGTCGCAGTGCAACACCATAGACTACCATTATAAATATTGTCGCACGACATTGGTGTAACATCAATGTCGCGCGACACATGTAGCAGTGTAGTTGTGCCCTGTGTCGTGCGACATTGATGTCGCACCAATGTCATGCGACAATATTTATAATGGTAGTCTATGGTGTTGCACTGCGACATGCAACATGCTGTGACTGTGACGCGACAGTTCCTTGTTCCTGAGATATTCCCAAAAAGGGACCTGCATTAGCCAATAGAAGCCTGCAAGTCTTTCACTCATATCCCAACTGCCATACACACGGTCACATGACCCTTATCAGCCAATAGAAGCTAGCAGGCCCTTAGTCTCCAGATACACACAATTTTACACCAGATTTCCATAACAACCCAGCCATTTTTCTTCACTGCTGTAGGTCAGCTTTAAAGGGGCAGGGTGCTGTGGATGACACTGTTAAGGGAACAGAGTGCTGTGGAGGTCACAGTTAAAGATGCAAGCTGCTGTGGAGGTGACAGTTAAGGGGGCAGTCCACTATGGAGGTCAGTGTTAAGCAGTGGGGCACCTACAGGGGGGGTCCAGCGGGTCTGGACCCCCCCTAGAACAACCAGCCAATATTTATTTTTTTTATCCTTCAGGGCCGCACCACCGATCTCTACAGGCGGTGCGGCCCTGGATGTAATTGCGGCAGCGGTGGGGGGGCCGGGGGGGCAGTAGGAGATCAGCGCTTCCATTGTGGAAGCGCTCATCTCCATATCCATCTGTATCGCCGTCCTCAGGACAGCGATACAGATGCCTGTGCTGCGGCAGGGGAGGGAGAGGTAAGTCCCTCCCCTGTTCTTCTGATAGGCCGCGGGCACTAATGCCTGCAGCCTATCAGAGGCCGGCTCAGGCGGCGCGATGACGTCATCATCGCACCGCCTGGGCCGGGCAGCACACAGCAGGGACACTGGCCGGAAGAGGCCTGCTTCACATCACAGCTGATGGAGGTAAGTATCAGTGTTTTATTTTTATTTATTTTTTTTGGAGGGGGGGAGCTGGCACTATGGGGGCATCTGACAATTCTTACAGCCCAATTTTTTTTGGGGTGGCACTTCTTACTGGCACATTATGGGGGGGGGGGGCACCATGGGGGAGAGGAGCACTATGGGGGCATCTGGGGGCTCCAAAGGGGCTTTTTTTTTTACATTATGGGGGCACTATAGGGGAGAACGGCACTATGGGGCATCTGGTGGCACTATAGGGGCATTATTTGGGGGCACTATGGGGAAGTGGGGGTTCTAAAGGGGCCTTTTTTTTATTGGCACATTATGGGGGGCATTATGGCATCTGGTGGCACTAAGGGGGCATTTTTTTCTGGCACATTATGGGAGGCACTATTGGGGAGAGCGGCACTATGGGGGAGTGGAGCACTATTGGGGCATATGGTGGCACTTTACTGCCACATTTATGGGGGGGCACCATGGGGGAGAGGAGCACTATGGGGGCATCTGGGGGGTATAAAGGGGCTTTTTTTATTGACACATTATGGGGGGCACTATAGGGGAGAATGGCACTATGGGGCATCTGGTGGCACTATAGGGGCATTATTTGAGGGCACTATGGGGAAGTGGCGGCTCTAAAGGGGCCTTTATTCTTATTGGCACATTACGGGGGGCATTATGGCATTTGGTGGCACTAAGGGGGCATTTTTACTGGCACATTATGGGAGGCACTAAAGGGGAGAGCGGCACTATGGGGCATTATTTCGAGGCGTGGAGCACTATTGGGGCATATGGTGGCACTTAGAAGGGGCATTTTTACTGGCATATTATGGGGGACACTATGGGGAAGGGGGGGAGGAGCACTATGAGGGCATTTACTGGGGAACTATATAGGGGTATTTTATACTGGCATACATTATGGGGACATTAGCTCAACAGCGGGCAGTAAGCGAGGGTATTTCATGTACTGTCATATTGTAGGGAGAATTATTAGTACTGGGTGCGCCTGCGCAGATTGAAGATAGGTACGGCCGCGGCGCAGGCGCCAGATTTTGAATGCTAACAGGCAGGGCCAGCAGAGAACGATTCCGTTCCCTGGCTCTGTCAATCACAATGCGGAGGGGGCGTCATTAGGATCGGAGTATGCGGCTGCTACCAGCAAGTAGCCGCCCTACTTGCTGGTAGCAAGGTAATTTGCATATTTTAAAAATCGCTTTTTAGCAAATTCTACTGAACAGAAATGATTATTTAACTTATGTATGCAGAGATCGCAGTGTAGGGATTATTAGTAAACAAAACAAAAAAAAACTGTTTAGTGGGCTGATAGAAGCCCTTTAACCGCCTCCGGACCGCCTAACGCAGGATCGCGTTCCGGAGGCGGCAGCGCTGCGCAGAGTCACGCATATACGCGTCATCTCGCGAGACGCGGGTCGGCAAAAGTTAGAGGACAAGTTCGTCACCAGCCTGCCAGCCACGATCATTGGCTGGCAGGTTGGCGATTTTCAAAAAAACGAATCACAAGCCATATAACAGATCATATTAGTAAATATGATCTGTTATATGGCTTGTCTGCTCCTCTGCTGGTCCTTTTCGTCGGTTGGATCCAGCAGAGGAGCAGGCTTCACAGTGAGTAGCACCAACAGTACACTTTAGCCCCAGATCACCCCCTGCACCCCAATTAACCCTTTGATCACCCCTTTGATCGCCCCTGTCAATCACTAGTGAAAGGAATAAAGTGATCAGTGTAAACTGTCATATTTTTTTTTTCACTGGTATTGACTGTTAGGTTTTAGGGATAGTTTAGGCCCCTTGGTTAGGTAGTTTAGCGATTGTTTAGCGCCCAGCCCACCGCACTGCAGTCACTTATTCGCTGTTTAGCGTATCGCTAATCAGCATTTGTTCTTTTATAGTATCTGTAAGTGATCAAAACTGATCACGGTCAGATCTATAATAGTATTAGTGTCAGTTTAGTTCGCCCTCCACCCAAAACGCAGTGTTTGCCCGATCAGGCCTGATCGGTCGCCCACACGTGCGTTCACCCACGCCCGCCCCACCGCAGTGACAAAAAAAATATATTTTTTGATCACTGCACATTCACTTTACACGCGCTGCGGCGATAAAAAAAATCAGTTTTGATATTTTTTATAAACCGCAGCGGCCTCCGGTACTTCGCTAGCCTCCCCTTTGTAAGACAGGCTTGCTTTTTTTCTTGGGTAGTCTCAGGGAATACCCCTAAATTTAGTAGTCCAAATGTCAAACAGGGGGTATTCTTCTGAAGAGGCCTACAGGATTCTGACCCAGTCGGATGAGGAATGGGAACCCTCATCTGACGAATCTAGCGGGTCAGAATATGAACCTGTAGAAAGCAGTGGCACTCTGACCCAAAGTTCGGACGAGGAGGACCCTGATAGCACCAGGCGTACCCGGCCCCGTGTCGCTAGACCACAGGTTACGCAGGATCCGCTTCAAGAGCAGCAGAGTGGGGCTGGCGCTGTCGGATCGCGTGGTGAGGCATACACCAGCAGCGCAGCCCTCCCTGGACCTAGTACCAGCACTGCCGTACAACATGGTGAAGTGGCAAGCACCAGAAGGGCAGTTGAAGCTGGTACGGTGGCACGTGCAGTAGTTACCCCGTCGCAGCCACCGCACAGACAGGCCCGTAGAGCCCCTAGAATCCCTGAGTTGCTGGCAAACCCTGATTGTCAGTCACCAACTTCAGCCGCACCATTAGTTCCCCCTTTCACCACCCAGTCTGGAGTTCGGGTTGAGACGGCTCAGATCGGTTCGGCCCTGGGATTTTTTGAGCTGTTCTTGACTGCGGAGCTCTTGGACTTAGTCGTGGCAGAGACAAACCGGTATGCCACACAATTTATATCCGCCAACCAGGGAAGCTATTATGCCCAGCCTTTCCGGTGGAAACCAGTCCAAGTTTCCGAAATTAAAATTTTTCTGGGCCTTCTCCTCAACATGGGTCTAACTAAAAATCATGAATTGCGGTCATATTGGTCCACGAACCCGATTCATCACATGCCCATGTTCTCTGCTGTTATGTCCAGGGCATGATTTGAGGCCATCCTGCGTTTTCCTGCATTTTAGCGACAACACCACCTCCCGTCCCAGAGGCCACCCAGCTTTTGACCGGCTCCACAAAATTCGGCCCCTCATAGACCACTTCAACCAGAAATTTGCAGATTTGTATACCCCCGAGCAAAACATCTGCGTAGACGAGTCCATACATTTTACCGGGCGCCTTGGCTTCAAACAATACATCCCAAGCAAGCATGCCCGGTATGGGGTCAAATTGTATAAGCTCTGTGAAAGGGCCACAGGCTATACCCACAAATTTCGGATCTATGAGGGAAAAGATCAGACCCTGGAGCCGGTCGGTTGCCCTGACTACCTGGGGAGCAGTGGGAAGACAGTCTGGGACTTGGTGTCACCCTTATTTGGCAAGGGGTACCATCTTTATGTGGACAATTTCTACACAAGTGTGGCCCTCTTTAGGCATTTGTTTCTAGAACAGATTTGCGCCTGTGGCACTGCGCGAACTTGTCGCGTGGGCTTCCCCCAACGGCTCGTTGCAAGGTGGGAGAGGGCTGCCTTGTGTAACCAAGAACTGCTCGCGGTGAAATGGAGAGACAAGCGTGACGTTTACATGCTCTCCTCCATTCACGCAGACACGACAATCTAAATTGAGCGAGCAACCCGTGTCATTGAAAAGCCCCTCTGTGTCCACGACTATAATTTGCTCATTGGAGGGGTGGACTTCAATAACCAGATGTTGTCTCCGTATTTAGTTTCCCGACGCACCAGACGCTGGTAAAAGAAGGTGTCTGTATATTTAATTAAATTGGCTCTGTACAATAGTTTTGTTCTCTACAGTAAGGCTGGGAGAACACGATCCTTCCTAAAATTCCAGGAAGATATCATCGAAAACCTCCTGTATCCAGAAGGTTCCGTGGCCCCATCCACCAGTGTAGTTAGCCGTCTACACGAGCGACATTTCCCCAGTGTCGTTCCTGGTACCTCAACCCAACCGTCACCCCGAAAAAGATATCGTGTCTGTAGCAGGAGTGGAATAAAGCGTGACACCCGCTATTTCTGTCCTGACTGTCCTGACCACCCTGCCCTATGCTTTGGAGAGTGTTTTCGGAAGTACCACACACAGGTACACTTAGCATAGGGATTTCATCTCACAGGACAGGCACACAGGGCTATTAGGGCCCTTTTACTCACAGCTACTGCAAACCTCTCCTTTCACCTGGGATAAAGTGCATAATGTACTTCGCCACATCTTTGGGCGATTTGCGCTTTGCACATTGTCCCATTGGGAAGGAGAGGTTTGTCCTATAAAAGGTAAAAAAAAAAAAAAAGGTAAGCAAAAAAGTGAACTTCAGTTCAAAAAGTTAAAAAAAAGTTTATGTTCTGTTCAAAAGTTATTATAAAGTTAATAAAATTTATTGTGTTGCGGCCTGTTTTTTTCTTTTTTGTTTTGTTTTTTTTACCTTCCAGGTGGACCAACCGATGAACCAGCTGCAGCACTGATGTGCATTCTGACAGAAGCATTGCGCTGCTGTCAGATTACACACAAGTCGGTGTATACGGCGCTGCAAGACGAGATTTCTCCTCTGCAGTAAAAGATACGTTTGCCGAGGCATATGAGCTGAGGAGGTGGCGGTGTTCATATGCTTTGGCAAACACTTTGTATATATATTAAAAAAAAAAAATCCCGGCAATGATTTATTCATCCACATCGATTGATGTGAATGGATAAATCTGGTTTGCCAGGGCATACGAGCTAAGCGGGTATGGATGTTGGGCGGAGCTCCTATGTCCTGGCAGACGCCTTTCCCCTCCTTTTTCTTTTTTTGGCAGAGATTTTTTCATCCACATTGATCGATGCGAATGAAGAAATCTGTGCCGTTCATTTTTTTCTTTCAGCCCAGAGGCTGAACGGAAAAAAAAAATCTCATTACCCGTATGCTCAATATAAGGAGAATAGCAGAAACTCCTAATGCATGTAATGATTGCGGAGACCCTCAAATGCCAGGGCAGTACAAACACCCCACAAATAACACCATTTTGGAAAGAAGACACCCCAAGGTATTCGCTGAGGGGCATATTGAGTCCATGAAAGATTGAAATTTTTGTCCCAAGTTAGCGGAAAGGGAGACTTTGTGAGAAAAAAAACAAAAAAATCTATTTCCGCTAACTTGTGCCAAATTTTTTTTTTTTCTATGAACTCGCCATGCCCCTCATTGAATACCTTGGGGTGTCTTCTTTCCAAAATTGGGTCACATGTGGGGTATTTATACTGCCCTGGCATTTTAGGGGCCCCAAAGCGTGAGAAGAAGTCTGGTATCCAAATGTCTAAAAATGCCCTCCTAAAAGGGCACCTTTGCGCATCTAGGCTGCAAAAAAGTATCACACATGTGGTATCGCCGTACTCAGGAGAAGTTGGGGAATGTGTTTTGGGGTGTCATTTTACATATACCCATGCTGGGTGAGAGAAATATCTTGGTCAAATGACAACTTTGTATAAAAAAATTGGAAAAGTTGTCTTTTGCCGAGATATTTCTCTCACCCAGCATGGGTATATGTAAAATGACACCCCAAAACACATTGCCAAACTTCTCCTGAGTACGGAGATACCACATGTGTGACACTTTTTTGCAGCCTAGGTGGGCAAAGGGGGCCACATTCCAAAGAGCACCTTTCGGATTTCACCAGCCATTTTTTACACATTTTGATTTCAAACTACTTACCACACATTTGGGCCCCTAGAATGCCAGGGCAGTATAACTACCCCACAAGTGACCCCATTTTGGAAAGAAGACACCCCAAGGTATTCCGTGAGGGGCATGGCGAGTTCCTAGAATTTTTTAGTTTTTGTCACAAGTTAGTGGAAAATGAGGATTTTTTTTTTTCTTACAAAGTCTCATATTCCACTAACTTGTGACAAAAAATAAAAACTTCCATGAACTCACTATGCCCATCACGAAATACCTTGGGGTGTCTTCTTTCCAAAATGGGGTTACTTGTGGGGTAGCTATACTGCCCTGGCATTATAGGGGCCCAAATGTGTGGTAAGAAGTTTGAAATCAAAATGTGTAAAAAATGACCGGTGAAATCCAAAAGGTGCTCTTTGGAATGTGGGCCCCTTTGCCCACCTAGGCTGCAAAAAAGTGTCACACATGTGGTATCTCCGTACTCAGGAGAAGTTGGGCAATGTGTTTTGGGGTGTCATTTTACATATACCCATGCTGGGTGAGATAAATATCTTGGTCAAATGCCAACTTTGTATAAAAAAAATGGGAAAAGTTGTCTTTTGCCAAGATATTTCTCTCACCCAGCATGGGTATATGTAAAATGACACCCCAAAACACATTGCCCAAAGTCTCCTGAGTACGGAGATACCACATGTGTGACACTTTTTTGCAGCCTAGGTGGGCAAAGGGGCCCACATTCCAAATAGCACCTTTCGGATTTCACCGGTCATTTTTTACACATTTTGATTTCAAACTTCTTACCACACATTTGGGACCCTAGAATGCCAGGGCAGTATAACTACCCCACAAGTGACCCCATTTTGGAAATAAGACACCCCAAGGTATTCTGTGAGGGGCATGGCGAGTTCCTAGAATTTTTTATTTTTTGTAACAAGTTAACAGAAAATGATGATTTTTTATTTTTTTTTCTTACAAAGTCTCATATTCCACTAACTTGTGACAAAAAATAAAAAATTCTAGGAACTCATTATGCCCATCAGCGAATACCTTAGGGTGTCTACTTTCCGAAATGGGGTCATTTGTGGGGTGTTTGTACTGTCTGGGCATTGTAGAACCTCAGGAAACATGACATGTGCTCAGAAAGTCAGAGCTGCTTCAAAAAGCGGAAATTCACATTTTTGTACCATAGTTTGTAAACGCTATAACTTTTACCCAAACCATTTTTTTTTTACCCAAACATTTTTTTTTTATCAAAGACATGTAGAACAATAAATTTAGAGCAAAATTTATATATGGGTGTCTTTTTTTTGCAAAATTTTACAACTGAAAGTGAAAAATTTGGGTGGTAAGTTGCATGACCGAGCAATAAACGGTGAAAGTAGTGTACAGTAGGTCAGAAGTGTAAAAAGTGGCCTGGTCATTAAGAGTGGGCTGAGGTGGTTAAGTGCGTGGGTTGTTGTGGAGGTCACATTTTAAGGAAATGGAGCTCTGTGGAGGTCACTGTTAGGGGGACTATGGAGGCCAATATTAAAGGGGCAGCTGCTGTGGAAGTCACTGTTAAGGCAGCTGGGTACTGTGGAGGTCACTGTTAAAGGGGCAGGATGCTGTAGAGGTCAATGTGATGGAGAACACTGTGGATATCGTTTAACCTCACACACAAACATTAAATGAATTACATTAGATATACCCGTGCAAAGCTTCTGCTAATATATACACTCACCTAAAGAATTATTAGGAACACCATACTAATACGGTGTTGGACCCCCTTTTGCCTTCAGAACTGCCTTAATTCTACGTGGCATTGATTCAACAAGGTGCTAATAGCATTCTTTAGAAATGTTGGCCCATATTGATAGAATAGCATCTTGCAGTTGATGGAGATTTGAGGGATGCACATCCAGGGCACGAAGCTCCCGTTCCACCACATCCCAAAGATGCTCTATTGGGTGGAGATCTGGTGACTGTGGGGGCCATTTTAGTACAGTGAACTCATTGTCATGTTCAAGAAACCAATTTGAAATGATTCGAGCTTTGTGACATGGTGCATTATCCTGCTGGAAGTAGCCATCAGTGGATAGATACATGTTCTCATTCTGTTTACGCCAAATTCGGACTCTACCATTTGAATGTTTCAACAGAAATCGAGACTCATCAGACCTGGCAACATTTTTCCAGTCTTCAACAGTCCAATTTTGGTGAGCTCGTGCAAATTGTAGCCTCTTTTTCCTATTTGTAGTGGAGATGAGTGGTACCCGGTGGGGTCTTCTGTTGTTGTAGCCCATCCGCCTCAAGGTTGTGCGTGTTGTGGCTTCACAAATGCTTTGCTGCATACCTCGGTTGTAACGAGTGTTTATTTCAGTCAATGTTGCTCTTCTATCAGCTTGAATCAGTCGGCCCATTCTCCTCTGACCTCTAGCATCCACAAGGCATTTTTGCCCACAGGACTGCCGCATACTGGATGTTTTTCCCTTTTCACACCATTCTTTGTAAACCCTAGAAATGGTTGTGCGTGAAAATCCCAGTAACTGAGCAGATTGTGAACTACTCAGACCGGCCCGTCTGGCACCAACAACCATGCCACGCTCAAAATTGCTTAAATCACCTTTCTTTCCCATTCTGACATTCAGTTTGGAGTTCAGGAGATTGTCTTGACCAGGACCACACCCCTAAATGCATTGAAGCAACTGCCATGTGATTGGTTGACTAGATAATTGCATTAATGAGAAATAGAACAGGTGTTCCTAATAATTCTTTAGGCGAGTGTATATATATACATATATATGTAACAGGATCCACCATTCACATTAGGTGATATCATAGCTTATCTACTTCCTTCTGACCACTACACAGATCACAGAGCCTGTCCATAAAACTCTCCCATCATCAGCTCCCATAATTATGTTTAGAAAATTAAAATCTACAATCATAAAATAAAAGTATATTAGAAAAAAGGATATGTCACAATTTGGGATGAGCAAACCCGTGGAAGTTCGGGTTCGCTGGGTTCGGCCGAACTTCAGGTCAAAGTTCGGGACTCGAACTTGACCCCAAATCCGGACCCCAATTAAAGTCAATTGGGACCCGAACTTCACTTTATTATTTTCCGTTATAACATCCACTTGATCGCGCAGCCTTTCTTTAGGACCTGCAAAAGGACCTGTGATGATGTCACTGCAGGTCCTTCTATCTTCATTCAGCAGGACCTGCGATGACCTCACCACACTCACCATGTAGTGAGCCCGGTGAGGTCATCGCAGTTCCTTTTGCAGGTCCTGCAGAAAGAAGAGTATACCGGCTGCGCTATTAAGTGGATAAGGTGAGGTTTTTTTAAAATTATATTTAACCCCTCAATGCCCATTTTATTTAGCATTCTGTGTTAAGAATGCTATTATTTTCCGTTATAACCATGTTATAACCATGTCCGGGTTCGGGTCCAGGTACCCGAACTTGCAATGTTTGGTACAAACTTGAACTTTGCAGTTCGTGTTCGCTCAACCCTAGTCACTATGGTTTTAACTAGCAGGAAAAAAAATCATAGGTGATACATTTTCTTTAAGTATATTAACAGCAGTTTGGATTTCAGCTCTCATCTCCCAGTATAGCTTTGTGTTGTTATAGCAGCCGGGCCGAATGCTACATCAGTTTACATGTTTTACATTTTTATATGTTTCAGGTGTCACGGATCAGCGGATGTGAACCCACTGTGCTTCTGAATGACTGTACCATGGAGGAGTGTGACTAAGCAACTACCTGGTCTTCACTAGAGCCTCTTATGGTGAGGATAGACTTGGGCTGTTAGGGTAGTTGGCAGGTGCCACTCGAGAGCAGTCTCAGAGTAAGTAGCAGCTGGTCCAGGCGGTCCAGAAGATACCCGAGATAGGTACCAGCAGTACAGGCATGGTAGACAGGCAGGGTTGTTACCAGGAGCAACCAAGCAGGAGCCAAAGGATGAGGCAGAGGCATAGTCAGACAGGCAGATCAGGGCAGGCGGCACAGGCACAGGTCAGGTAATCCAGGTCGGCGACGGGAGGGACAAAGCAAGCAGGCAGGGATCAGACGATAAGCGGAGTCCAGGGACAAAGTATAGGTCAGGAACACAAGTGGTTATCAAGCTCTTTAGCAACAGACTAGAACCTTGACACTCAGGCATCTGGGAAAAGGGCTGAGCCCCTTAAGTATGTGTAGGAGAGCCAAGGTTGGTCAACGGGGTCACCTGACCCAGCCCAGCCCAGGGAGTTATGCATACCACCCTTAGAGCAGTGACACATGAAACCAGCGAAACTCATGCTGTGTCCAGTGCTGAATGTAAGCTGTGGAGTGGAATCCTCAGAGGCAACATCACTCACACAAACAGAGCGTCCCGGACTGCAGTGGTAACTGGGAAGCACTGGCCACCAATCAACGAAGAGAACGGTGCCCGGGACCACGGCGATAAGCATGGTAACAGCGTCACACAGCAGTCGCTGTTACAGTCTGTAGGCAGTATATTATATTATATTATATATTTTATAGCTTTATTTGGAGACAATACTTGTACTAGGATTTAACCCTCCTCCTATGTTAGCTTTCTATTACTATCCATGATGTTAACAACAGGTCGGTTTTGACCCGTGTCTTAAATCAGCCATAAAATACCCTCTGAACAATTATTTATCATCCAATTTGTTTCTTACCTCTTGGTTACCTTGTTAGCCTTCTTTATCCTTGAAAAGATTGGTTTTAATATTTTTGGTGTGACCCCTTAGACCTTTCTTTTGATATCATACCTCTCATTTTCAAATTAAAAAAATGGTAAAATAAACCTCAATAGAATATTTACTTTATTTAGAGAAGCAGACAAACAGGCAAAGGGATCGGCCCCTCCCTAACTACAGCTCACAGGGTTGAGAGGTGATTGGCTGTCAGTGTTACTAAGCAGAAAGAGTGTTTATGATTTCAGTTTTGGCACTTATTAGTGTCCTATAATCCTATATTATAACTGGGTCAGAATTGACCCTAACACCATGAACGTCTTAATTTTCACCACAGTATTTTATAATTTAGTGAAAATTATTCTTTTTCTATTACATTGTTTAAATAGAGGTTCCTGACAAAGTAAAAAAATCTTGTTGCAATAAGCAAATTTATGTGATACTTAGACATTCAAAACCTGAAAACGGGTCGGTTCTGACCCTAACATAAGAGGAGGGTTAAGTAATGGTGACCTATTATTATTCATATCAGATTGGTGGGATCAGCTTTTGGAAGAGGTTGTGGTGCTTGGATGAACACTGCAATCTATTCCTTGGCCTGTGAATCTTATCCCTCTGTCAAATGGCTTTTCTGCAGCTCAGTCTCATTCAAGTGAATGAGACTTATACCAAGCACATCCACTATACAATGTACAGAGCTGTGCTGTGGTCACCAATATGTAAGTCCTAGACAACCCCTTTAAGCTGTGTACGTTGGATTTAGCTTATGCTGTGACATTAAATTTCACAAATTATGTAAAATATGTGATTTAGTGTATCTTGTGGCTCACAAAATTTGAAAACAAAAATAGAAGTGTTCTCTAAAGGAGACTTAGTTTAGGTGCTATGTGGAACAGGAGCAGATGGTGCAAATTTTGCGCAGATTTTCTACAGCCGTTTGTATCAGACTAAGCTCATATTTATCAGCTAGGCTAATTCTTGTATTTATAGATTTATGACCACCCAAGGCTTCTTTAATAAATTTGTCACAGTATCCATCACTGCCATTAACTTTCACACTGGCTGAAATGACTGCTCTTTTCTACATCAGGTTTTGTGTGGAGAGGAGAAGCAACATTTTTTTCTACTTTTAAAAAAATTTGCATTTTAGAAATTTGTCTTAATTCTGATTGAGCAGTAAGCCGTGTCAACATTTTACTCCACTGTTACAAAGTGTCACACATAACACAAATTGCTCTAATTTAAGGCACAACTGGTTACAAAATATCCACAGCAGATAAGAGTATTTTACCAGAAAAAAAAACACAAAAAAGAGTAAATATAATAATAAATCTGGGACACAGATTTCATTTTCTCACAGTTAATTTAAATGTACTAATCTGCACTTGATAATAACCTGTGGAAGAAACATCTTTTGCACAGAACCTACTCGCCCCTTGCTTCCCTGATGCCGCCATCTGCGCTGCATTCGCACAGTATGGGCATTAGTGCCCCAGTCCCAACCGGGTGAGAGACAGGTACCGTAAGTACTGTGCAAAAGATCTTCCTTCCACAAGTTATTATTACCAATCATTGATTAGATGAAATGACTGGAAAACCCCTTTAGATTTAACAGCCTTTTAATAAATTTGGTGTGAGCCAATCCAACTGTCTCTTCACTTAAAGTGCCACTCTTAGTAAATTCTGGCCCCTGCGTTACTTTGCATGGCAGATTTGAGAACTGGATAGTGCCATTTTTTTTATCATATGGTGCACCAGTCATAAAGTACTATTACACGGGCTGTTTTGATCAGGCTCTAAATAATTCTTATGTGTACAATATGATTTCAGCAGTCTTCAATGATTAAGTTCATCTTTACATCCATCTGTACATTTACTATTATTTTGCATTTTAATTAACGTTCTATATAAAAAATTCATGTAAAACAAATAGCATTACCGCCATATAATATTCATATTGTATGTGCTCATTTAACATCATAATTAACTGCAAACTATTATAACATTCAGATATTGTGCTCGTACGGTACATTATTTTAATGATAATTATTCATGCTTGACTGTAATTAAATAGTCAATTATACAGTTTATATTGTAACATAACATAAATAATTTTGAATAAGTATCAACAATGGTTTATATAATTGAAATGTATGGAATATAAGACACATTAAGGCTTTTATTATAGACTGTTTCCTAGGATGACAGTTGCTTCTTCCTTTAAATGGATTCCGCAGAACAATATAATGTACATTTACATTTTATTTTTTTCTACACTTCACTTTTAAAAAGTTTTTAATCATAAATGTTTGTTAAAATTTTTAAACATCTAGATAAGGCATTTCAAACATAGGAAAGGAGTTGTGGTCCTTATGTTTCATCTCACGACAGGATGGTATACATTTTTTATGATAACCTGGAGGCCATACACCTGTGGCTTGTCTGCTCACAGACAGAGGTGGTCATTTATTATTTGTTTTACACCACTTTTTGGCATATTTAGGTCACAGATTTTGGCTCAAATGTGTTTTGCGACAAAATTTGTGACTTTAACCCGCTCACGCCAATTTAGCAAAGTGGTGGAAAAGGGGATTGTGGCATGAGCGGAAAAGAGGATGGTCCAGCCCATCTCATTCATCATTTTCTACGCCAGTTTATGGAGTCAAAAACAGCTTTAAACTATGCCATCAAGGGAGCTGGCGTAGTTTAAAACATGTTGCACGGCCCGTGGCAGCAAGAGTCAAAGTTATGTAGAAGCCTGCACTTTGGCACATCCACCGGCAGAGTAGAGGGATTAAGACCAACGTATAAATTTGTGGTCTTATTAAATGTCCCCCAAAGTCTTTAAAGTCAGTGTCTTTATTTAAAAAGGTTGTGAAGCCACCTCATCCTCAAGATAGGTCATCAATATCTGATCATGGGGGTCCGACTCCCAGTGTTATGGACTATTGATACAAAATGGATACTTGCTTGTTGAGGACTATGTTTAGCTAAGATGGCGGCCAGGCATTCAGCCAACACCTATAAACTAGAATCTTACTTTGTGTTTTATCATGTGTTTCTTTGTGGTTTCCGTTCAGCTCAAGCAAGCAGTTACAAAGAGGTTTCCGTTCAGCTCAAGCAATCAGTTACAAAGGAAGGAGAAGAAACGGTTTCTCCCACGAGCAAGGGGGGAGGGGGGAGGAATTTACTCTGGCCGTCAAGGTTACAGAAAAGTATAGTGTTCGTAGCCAATAGAAAAGATATACTCTATCTTTTACCCCCCCTCCCACTTCTTCATGTCGTAAAACCTATGCTGTTTTCAGAAATAAACCAGAGATTCTGTTTTAACTCCGTACTGTGAGTTGTCTCAGATTTGATCTCTCCGTGCACGTACATTAATTAATTTGGAGCAGTACATCAACCGAACTGGCAGCTTGGCCAGAACCAGAACAATTTTGGCACCCATCGTGGGGCTCGAGGATTGGACCCTCTGTTCCCGTACCCCCAGAGACCAGACGAGGAGAGGCGCACTAACGGACACCGGGATCGCAACCCGTGATATGAGGTAAGAAAATTGAGTCATCTTGCCCATAAAGTGTCCCATGGTGTAGCCTCTTGGTGTTCGTCTGAGGGAGGGGTGCGGAAGCAGTCTGGGACGTCCTCGAGGGCATGAAAGTAAGAACCCCATATGTTTTTTAAAGTCTTGATGTACTGTGTTGTGCCTATAAGTTGTGAAGACCCTGTTGACAAGTATCACTGACTGAGACACGGAGTTCTCCTGTGTGCCTGTATCGGAGTTCAGCCCGGTGTCTGAATCGAATCTCCATAAAGGGGACGATCACAGATGGGTGGAGAGCGGTTCGCGGTAGCCCAGAGTGTGCTGACCGGGACTCAAAGGTCTTCACGTCCAGGTATTACTCTATACAGAGGTCTTTAGGCGGCTTCAGTAGGTACGAGAGATAATGGGAAATGAGGAAAGTGTCCCGAAGGGCTACTGTTTACCTGAACAGTACGTGGCGGACAGGAGAGGCAAACGTTTCATAAAAGGATTAACTAAGTTGGAGAAGAGTTATAGTGTCTGTAAAGGAGGCATCCTTTGCAGTGCCACCTGGCAAGTGTTGTTAAACGAGAAGAGGGGGAAGTTAGAAGATGATAAATTGACAGACATGGTCCGTGTGTGGTTGGACTGTAGTAAAGAATTTGAACAGACCGGGGGGGAACTAAATTTTGATGAGAAAAGACAGAGATATTTCTGTAAGCCTGGTGTTGCATTGATATACGACTTGCCACCACCTTATAATGGCGACGGGAAGAAAGCAGGTGGGTGGACCTGCAAAACATGTGGTCAAAGGAATCCCTCCTCCCGTGATACGTGCCTTCCCTGTGGGGTTCCCCACCCACAAAACCACACCTTGGTAACTACTCCCCAGCACGTCCCATCACTTCCCGTGTTAGCTACAGCGCCATCTTGTCCCCAGGCAACGCCCATGAACGGACCTTTAATATCATTCGGTCCGGACCTCCCCGTCACTCCTATGTCACCCTTGCCCCTTCCTACTACCTTGTACCCCATGGTTAACCCGGACGGTACATTCATGCTACCCCACTCACCTGCCACCCTTACTCCTATAATGGTAGGGGGGCAACCTGATGAAGCAGAACAGGGGGATGCAGACGGTGCTGCAGAATCCACAATGGGCATACAAAATGCACCGGGTAATATGCAGACTCCTTCGCGGGGTACCCCGACAGACTACGGTGATCCGCCAACTTTATCCCTGGCACCACAGTGGACTGTGCCCATGGTCGTGCGCCCATCACGACGTTCACAAGATCAAATACTGCAGGGTCAGATTACAGAGTTACAAAAGAACTTACAGAAAATTGAGCAGGGAAACCTTGAGACACTGAAAGAAGCCCTAGCACTTAACCGGACACAGGGACCACCAAAATATGTGTCTTTCACCCCACAACAGTTATTCACCATAGTGAATTTACTGCCTGACCCTGAGACCCATCCCATGCCCTTTTTCAGGAAACTGTCCCAAGTGCATCAAACCTATGGGTGCACATGGTCGGACCTGCAAAGTATAGTGGAAAACAAGACAGGTGAATACTCCACACTGATAATGGATCAAATCCACATCCCTGAACTTAAAGGTGCTAACTTTGACCCCTGGGATCATGAGTCTGGAGAATTCTTTATAGAACAACTACAGAAATGGGCGAAAGCAAGATTAGCAGACCAATCCACGACATTACAGGATATGACACAGGAAAAAGTTGAAACTGTCGAGAAATTTGCTCAGAGGATTAAACAAAATTACAAAGACATGGGTTTTAGTCAGAATGAGCCTGTTCATCTCAGACTCTTGGCCCGCTCGTTTGTCGATGGTCTACGACCAGAGATAAACAAAGCCCTTGTGACCTGTCGCCCCGAGTGGAAATCCTTGACACTAGATATGTTGGAGCAGATTGCAAAGGGTCTAGAGAGTAACACAAAGAAAACCCGTGCTGCTGTGATAGCCGTAATGTCAGGAGAAGATGGTGGAGAACACCCACCCCCTTATGTCTGTTATGGGTGCGGCAAGCCCGGTCACATAAAACGACACTGCCGTAGCAAACATCTGTGGCCAACCAATCAACGGCGACAGGGGGGCACTCAGCCCCCTTCATCGCAATAGGAGACTCGCAAACCAGTGCAGGGAGGGGACATTCCATATATGACAGTCTCTACCCCTCCTACCGGTCCCACCCCTCGAGTGACGCTCGAGGTTGCAGGGAAGGAACTTTCATTTCTTGTGGACACTGGTGCAGCCCGGAGTGTATTATGTGAGACTGCCGTACCTCATTCTTGGCTCACTGACATTCAATTACCTTGTTCTGGACTAGAGGGGGTTGTGCAACATAACTCCGTGACCAAGCCACTCACAGTCACTTCCCCTAGATTCTCCCGGACTAAAACCCCCCAACTCCACCTCCCTGCAGGAGTCATGTCGCAGTTTGTTGTCAGCCAAACATGCCCCTTCAATCTGTTAGGCTCTGATTTTCTTCAGAAAATCCAGGCTAACATACAGTTCAAAGAGGATGGAACAGTCACCCTCGGTACAGCCCTACACCCGGAGGATACTTGCCTCCTTATGGCATTAACCACACTTCAGGACGCTGACTCATATGAACAAGGGGATTCGCTGCAAACCATTTTTCACCTCATCCCCGATACTCTCTGGACCAAAGGACCCCATGATATCGGACGCCTCAATGTCCCACCGGTCACTGTGACCCTGAAGGATCCCAAGGTTCTGCCATACAAAGCGCAATATCCGCTTTCTATCTCACAACAGGATGCTATTACCCTCCAGGTGCAGGCCCTCCTGCAGAATGGGGCGATCAAGATCACTACTTCTCCCTGTAACTCACCCCTTTACCCAGTACGGAAGAAAAGGGAGAAAGGACAGCCTCCAACGTACCGCATGGTGCAGGACCTCCGAGCTGTCAATGAGGCTACTGTTCTTGAGACACCTATTGTCCCCAATCCGCACACACTCCTTGCTGGCATTCCACCCACTGCCACTACTTTCACTGTCATTGATCTGGCCAATGCATTCTTTTCTGTTCCCTTACATGAGAAATGTCAGTTTCTTTTTGCTTTCAAACATGCAGGCAAACAGTACACCTGGACTGTTATGCCTCAAGGGGCTCAAAACAGCCCTTCCTGCTTCAGCAAGGCTATGTCCTCTGTTCTGCAACCCTGGCAAGCAGATCACCCGGATGTGGAACTCCTCCAGTATGTGGATGACCTTCTCCTCTGTGCGGTCTCTCCCCAAATCTGCATGACAAAATCTGTCTCACTTCTCCAGTTTTTAGCCTCTGCTGGATGTCGAGTCTCACAAGCCAAACTACAACTGTGTCTCCCCAAAGTTGTCTTCCTAGGTCATTGCATCTCTCAAGGTCACAAGCACCTAAGGGCGAGGAAGAAGGCTATCTCTGACATCCAACTCCCGGACACTCCTCATCAGCTGCAAACCTTTCTGGGACTCATCTCCTACTGCAGGCCTTGGATATCTGATGCTTCTGTCCTCATGCAGCCCTTATATGACTGTATACCTCGTAATGCTGCTACTCCTTTCCAGATGACAATGGAGGCCGGAGAATCTTTTCAGTCATTGAAGGCCGCCATTGCATCTGCCCCTGCTCTTGGCATCCCCAACTACAACCTTCCTTTCCGGCTGTATGTCATGGAACGCCAAGGTCACGCCACTGGAGTCCTCACTCAAACTTATGGTGGCCGCAATCGGCCCTTGGGTTACTATTCTAAGCGTCTTGACCCGGTAGCCAGAGCTGCCCCTTCCTGTGTCAGAGCTATCCATGCTGCCAGCTCTCTTCTAAACGTCACATCTGACGTTGTGCTGGGTCATCCCCTCACTATTCTGGCTCCCCATGACATTTCTGCCATCCTCCAGCAGACTCAACCTAAACACCTAACTTCACAGCGCCACCTCCGGCTTCAGTGTAGTTTGCTTCTGCCAGATAATGTCACCATTCAGAGGTGCCACATCCTCAATCCTGCTGCACTCCTTCCTCTTCCAAGGTGGGAGTATAATGGAGATTCTGAAGATTTTATTGATCTACATGCTGAAGAGGATCTTCAGGAAGAAGAACTATGGGCCTCAACCGACTCTCTTTACAAGGAACAAGAACATGATTGCATCACAATGATGGAAGCTGAAGTAGGGACACCACCATCAGTCCAAGACACTCCTCTGACAAACCCTCATTGGATTCTCTTTGTGGACGGCTCAAGGTACGCCGATGACAAGGGGAAGTTCCATACAGGCATGGCAGTCACAAGTGAACATGAAGTGCTGTGTGCAAGACAATTGCGCCCAGACCAGTCAGCACAAGAAGCTGAACTCATTGCCCTCACTGAAGCCTGCCTCATGGCAAAAGACTCTACCGCCAATATCTACACAGATTCTAGATATGCCTTTGGAGTGGTTCATGACTTTGGACTAATATGGAAGGCCCGGGATTACATCACAGCTGCAGGAACCCCGATTAAGAATGCTGCAGCAGTAGCAGCCCTAATGGCGGCAGTACTCCTGCCCAACCAAGTGGCAGTGATCAAAGTAAAGGCCCATACTCGAAGCTGACACCCCTGAGGCCAGAGGAAACACCCTAGCTGACCAAGCGGCCAAGGAAGCAGCAGTGAAAGAGGAAAGAGTCCAGTCAGACCAGATTATGATAACACAGGAAGACCTGGAACAAGAAGAAATCACATGGGACCTACTGAAACAAATGCAGAAACAGGCCACTCCCAGGGAAAAGGAAATCTGGCTGAAAGAATTAGCCCTCGAAGAAGAATCTGGACTCTGGACACAAGGAAAAAGAGTCTGCCTACCCAGAGCTCTTTATCCCCTAATAGCCTCAGTGGCCCATGGGCCCACCCACCAATCCAAAACCATCATGAAAGAACTAATTGACAAAATATGGGTGGCCCCAGGGATAACCCCTGTCCTGGTGAGACATACTCAAGCGTGTCTCATCTGTGCAGAGTGTAACCCCGGCAGAACCGAGCCCACTCCCAGAAAATGTCTCCCGAAAGCCTTATATCCCTTTCAGAGGATACAAATCGATCATATCCAGATGCCAATGTGCCAAGGGTTTCAATATGTGCTAGTAGTGATAGACTTGTTCTCTGGGTGGCCAGAAGCCTACCCCGTCCGAAACCAGACAGCAACCACTACTGCAAAAAAACTGATGCAGGAGCTTGTCTGTAGGTTCGGAGTACCTGAGGTCATTGAGAGTGATCAGGGCCCAGCATTCACTGCTAGTCTAACCCAAGAGGTCTGGAAGATGGTAGGGTCACACCTGGCGTATCATACCCCATACAGGCCCCAAAGCAGCGGCAAAGTCGAAAGATTGAACGGGGTGTTAAAATCTAAAATGCTGAAGATGACCAGGGAGACAGGGCTTAATTGGGTTCAGTGTTTGCCTATAACCCTCTTTTCAGTTAGGCATACACCAAGGCCCCCACACAAACTAACCCCATATGAGATCTTATTTGGAACAGGGCCAAGAATGGGACAGTATTTCCCACAACAGTTACAAATGCATTATGAATCTGTTGCAAAATATGTGATAGCCTTGAGCAAGCAATTGTCTAATATACATGCACAAGTTTTCTCTTCCATTCCAGATCCTAACTCCCTGGAGGGAAGCCACACTCTCAAACCTGGAGAGTGGGTGGTGGTCAAGAAACACGTCAGAAGCACCCTCGAACCACGATACGAGGGACCTTACCAGGTGTTGCTGACCACCCCAACCTCTGTGAAACTCAAAGGGAGACCCACCTGGATCCACACTTCACATTGTAAAAGAGTGAAGGCTGTCCCACCGTCCCAGGAACCATAAGCCATGAGGATTCACATACTGATCATGACTTTGACAGTGGGCATATCTGCAGTATTCACGCCACTGGGTGATGAATGGGACAATTCACTGATACGGCACCATCAAATTTTAGTCCAGGGGTTGAAGGAGACTGAAACTCTGAGAGATTGTTGGATCTGTACCCACAGTCCCGTGAGTTCAACCAGTATGCCTTATTTTGCAATACCCCTGGACCTTTCTGAACTGATTGACCTGTCTAATTCTACCATCTTTCTCACTAGTATACACCAAGTTAAATCCAGTACAAACAAGGACAGGGAAGTAGCCTTACCTGTTGCAGGGTGGGCAGATGCCCCATGGCTCATGATAAACAGATCAGGACCCTCGGTAGATTATAGCTCTACCCCCTGGCAAGAGGGACACTGGGCTAATGTCACATGTTTTTCTAGCTGGACACACTGTTATTGTCTCCAAGTACAAACCAAAGGTATGACATTTAGTCCACACATACACTCAGGTTGCAATGATTCAAAAACAGACAGCCACGTGCAGTGTATTGGTGTAGATGCTGTGAACGGAAAGGATCTGCCCTGTAACAACCGTACTGTACAGGATCTCCGGACAGGTATATTAGCTAACGACACCGAAAGTCAGTCAAAAGGATATGAGTTGGCGAAAGGGACACAATTAGCCAAACTAATTACCCGATTATTCAATGGCACAGCAGTAGCAGTTCCAGACGACATATACTTAGTTTGTGGACACAAAGCATACAAATGGTTATCCGAGAATGTCACAGGACTGTGCACCATCGCCAGGCTTACTCCTGCTACCTTTATAGTACCACACTCTGAAATTGACATAAATGCAGTACCTAAACACACCTTGTATCGTAGGGCCAAAGATAACACACCCAGACCAAATGGCAAGCCACATGTAGTAGAGATGAGCATTACCAACAAAATTGTTAGTTCCATCTTCATATATCCCATGATAATGCAGATGTGGGATCATCTGGTAGTAGCAACAGACTACCTGGATGACCAAATATGGGAGGTGATGAGACTTATGAATACCTCAAACATTGTGCAAAACCAGTTAATCATCGTCACCAACCAACACACATTAGTTCTAGATTATGTTACAGCTAAAGATGGAGGTATGTGCCAGATTGTGGGACCCTCTTGTTGCCATTACATAGACCCGCAGGGTAATTTGCAAGTTAAGGTGGATATAAGGTGGAGAAGATGGCGGATTTAAGAGATAAATGGCTGGATGCACATAAAGCTGATAAAGATACATGGTGGTCTGATACCTTCTCTTCCCTTAACCCCAATAACTGGTTCAAAGGTATTGGGGGTTGGTTCATGGGAATTGTCCAAGTAATATTGCAGGTAGCCCTAATAATATTGGTGATATATGTAGTGATTAAGCTCGTTCTTATTTGTGTGACCCGCTTTTCAAAAAGAATGAAGAAAACTGATGAACGACCTATTATGCTCCTCTACGATGAGGAAGGACAGAAGGAAACATCGTTCAACACAGCTCCCCCTCCTCACAATGATGCCTGGCTGAGATAGGGTGAGATGAATCCCAGGGTATTACCACAAGTCCGAGCAACCGGGAGCCTACCTATAAGGGGTAGGTTGTCGCCACTGCGGGTGAAGAGGATACGAATGGTATGCCCAGGGGATTCGCTAGGCGAAGGGAAAGTCTACAATCAAGTTTCCAAGGGGGGACTGTTATGGACTATTGATACAAAATGGATACTTGCTTGTTGAGGACTATGTTTAGCTAAGATGGCGGCCAGGCATTCAGCCAACACCTATAAACTAGAATCTTACTTTGTGTTTTATCATGTGTTTCTTTGTGGTTTCCGTTCAGCTCAAGCAAGCAGTTACAAAGAGGTTTCCGTTCAGCTCAAGCAATCAGTTACAAAGGAAGGAGAAGTAACGGTTTCTCCCACGAGCAAGGGGGGAGGGGGGAGGAATTTACTCTGGCCGTCAAGGTTACAGAAAAGTATAGTGTTCGTAGCCAATAGAAAGATATACTCTATCTTTCACCCCCCCTCCCACTTCTTCATGTCGTAAAACCTATGCTGTTTTCAGAAATAAACCAGAGATTCTGTTTTAACTCTGTACTGTGAGTTGTCTCAGATTTGATCTCTCCGTGCACGTACATTAATTAATTTGGAGCAGTACATCAACCGAACTGGCAGCTTGGCCAGAACCAGAACACCAGCAATGCCGCTGATCAGTTTTTTGAAGAGGAGGCAGCACTCGTATGAGCGCTGCTTTCTCTTCAAAATGATACTGCACTTCGTCTTGAAAGTCTCAGCGCAGTGTAATTACAAGTGCTTCTTACATTCAATTGAATGGGACAAGCTGTTGTAATTATACTGCACTGTGGCTGCAAGTGAGACGCCTCACAGATTAATCTTAAAGAGAAAGTAGTGCTTGTATGAGCACCACCTCCTCTTCAAACAGCTGATCACTAGGGGTGCCTATTAGCCTTCTAATTCAGTTCAACATATTAACAATGGCATAAAAATCACCCCACAAGTTTATACCCCCATACACATCTTACCTAATTGCCCTATACCTCTCCACACATAATCTTCCATCCTCACAATACTTCCCCCTTTGTTCTCCCCTTGTCTGCTCCTTACACAATGATCTCCAAGATTTCTCCTGTGCGTTCTCCACACTCTGGAACTCACTACCACAACATATGAAACTGTCCCCCACTATTGAAATCCACTAAAGCAACCTTAATACCCACCTCTTCAGGAAAGTGTACAAAGTTACAATAACCTTGTTGCCACTACACCACCTTCTTTGGAGCTTCTACCCTCACCTATAGTTTCCTCTCCCTTTCCAGATTGTAATACTTTCAGGCAGGGACCTACTCCTTTTGTATCAGTCAGTCGCTCATTAAGCTCATGTTAATTATTCTTCTAGCTGTTAGTCTTTTTTACATTTTTTAATAAAAGGGCTTTTAAATAAAAAAAATAAACATTAAAATCATTTGAATTATTTGCTGAATTTCAAATATTTAAATGTATCTTCTCTCTAATCTGTTTTTGAATTCTCAACAAAGGCATGATATACAAAGAAACACATGCAGACAATCTAGAAGAAAAACTTCAGTGGAAGATAATTTGTCATAAAGAACTATCTGTGTAATTTCTTTATCAAAATGGTTCATAAATTTTCAATATGGTTCTGCCTCAGTCCTGATCAGTTAGACAACTGTACTTGCTAAAAGTTAGTCTACTTTCACACTAGCGTTTTAGTTTTCCAGTATAGAGATCCGTCATAGGGGTTCGATACGGGAAAAAAACGCTTCAGTTTTGTCCCCACTCATTGTCAATGGGGACAAAACTGAACAGAACGGATTGCTCCAAAATGCATTCCGTACCAGTCTCATACCGGAGAGCAAACCGCAACATCTTGTAGTTTGCTTTCCATCCTGGGATGCGGACCAAGACGGATCCAGTATGACTCCCAATGCAAGTTAATGGGGACGGATCCGTTCTCTCTGCCACAATAGAAAACTGATCCGTACCCCATTGACTTTCAATGGAGTTCATGACAGATCTGTCTTGGGTATGTTAAAGATAATACAATCGTATCTATTCATAACGGATGAAGATGGTTGTATTATCAGTAATGGAAGCGTTTTTGCTGAACCCCTAGTGTGAAAGTAGCCTTATCTAGTTTGCCAGTGTGTTAAAATATACACGCTCCATCCTAAAGAATTGTTTAGAGATTACACACCTAATAAATAATTTCTAAACATCTAAGTAATTTATAATGATTGTGTCCAAGGCACCAGTAAAGAAATAGGAAATCTCTGAAGAGAGTATCTGCTTACCTAACCATTGAATCCTAGTGGACAAACTCTAAACCTTGGGTGAGATCAGGTATAATGTGGATAGTGGATGAAAGTCCATGATAACAAGAAGACAGCATATATTTCCATTATATTTATAATAAATGGGCCTTATAGGCCACAAAACTCAAGTTATTAGGAAATTGCAGCATGTGTAGTCCAGGAGGAGTAAAGCAGTTGATTGGAGTGATAGTAGCAAGAATGGTGGTTGCAGTACTTATCCTCTCTGTCATTCCCCTGGGCCATCCAGCAATGGGACAGGTGCACCTGTTCTTCCTTTGGGGCCCTGCCTGGTGTCAGTTGAGGTGCCCTTAGTGTTGCGAGTTGCTGTTAGGTGCAAGGCAAGGTCCCTTGGTACAGCTGTGGATATTGGTGCAATGTGATGGAAATAATGAAACCAGGTTAACAGCAAGCAGTTCTTTACTGAAAATTCTAATGCAAGCAAATCAGTACAATTCTCAGCATGCAGATGTTACATGAATGCACTTTCCAGAGTTCTTACAGGTTACATGGCTGCACAGGTAGTAAATAGGTCAAAGTATCTATTTATAGCAAATCTTCTCATGATGCACTAGCTGAATCTTGGACAAGCATCCAGGAATGGAGTGTAATGCTTCTCTTTTATAATGCAACCTCAGGGCGGACCCTAATGTCAGACTATGCTCGCCACATTTTCTTGGACAGGTTGCGTACCCCAAAGGTACAAGTCCACAATGTCCACTGCCGGGTATTGATATGTTCTCATACAAATGGCTAATGTGATCCTGAAGTGTGTCTAGTCACCATAAGCCGTGAAACTCCTTGACATATAGCTATGGAGACTCAGTGGTCCTTTTAAGACAGCACTTTTTTCAAAGAACTTCTCACTACACCTCCTCTTTCGCATATGACCTACTTTCTGACTATACAAAGTTCTTTTTGGGTCCCTGGACAATAAAAGTAGTCCACTAACCTTAAATATCAATAGCAACCTCAGACTAAAGTATCTGTAGAAGGGTGGTGATTACCATGTAAAATATCTTACACTTCCCAGGATAAATTCTCTTTAAACATATCTAGAATGTTCAAAAATGGAGCAGATTGTACTTATTTCTAGAATCCATTTTTCTGGGGCACATACTTTATCTGGCATATACTAATGTTCTGTGCCTAAAAGTGATACAAAGTGCAATATGGATGAACACAACCTAGGTGAAAGCTGGTCAAACGAAATAAATATATATATGGCGCCCAAAATAGAGATTCTGAATAAATTGAGTATTGGAGTACCTTAAAATGTATATTTTATTAATACCATTTAAAATAATAGGCCCAACGGTGAAAAATTAGCACAACGCCTCACTAGGAGGTTACAAAAACATCTGCCAACCAAAGATGAACTGGTAGGGAGAAAAAATATATATAAGCCAGGCGGTGTGTACACTGGCTCACTCAGAGGGTGAGTTAGGAAAAAACAGGGATAGAATATAGGAGGGAGACAGATGCTGGGTCTCTTCCCCTCAATACGTCCCTGTATCCTAACTATAAACTAAACCCTCTCTGGCTGCCCCTAGATGGCCCTCAGACCTATTCGTTGACTGCCCAGCTTCGTCAGAAGCAATGAAAGACCAGTCACTCGCTAGGGCAGGCAGACAAGAGAAAAAAGTAATAATAATAGATGGAAAAACGTCCCTACGCGTTTCACTGACGGATGCCAGATCATCAGGGGACCAAAATAGTGCCAGGAACGCAGGCAAACAACAAGAAGACAGTGTATGCTTGTTACAGCCTAAGTCATAGGTTATGGCAGTTAATAAGACAATCCATACAGTACATCCGGATATACTTAGCTTGCCAGAGTAGTTAACCTGCGTCCTCGGTCCGCACCTCTCCTGCGTATGGCAGTGGGAGCGGGTGACTAGCGCTGGCATCCTTTTTAAACCTCGCGCGTCGCATAGGCCCCTCCCCCCCACATCACATGATCAATCACGTGACGTATACCGTCGCGTCACTATCTGGAGTCACATGATCGGGTGCGGCGGAGAAACCATCCCTTCTATTGTGGCCGTATCTCCTTGGTATCTGATAGGTCAAACAGTATAGGGGAGGGGTGGGGGATGCCAAGGTATGCTCCTAGCGATGTGGGGATGGGCTAGTTCCACTCGCCACTAGTAACCTTGTATCACGGCTAAAATAGCCTAATGGAGGTGCGTCACTCCGTATAGTCACAGGAGGCGATACAAAGTGCACCATGCTAGATGTCTTTTTTCATCATTTTAAGGCTTCATGCACACGGCCGTTGTTTTGGTCCGTATCCGAGCCGCAGTTTTGGCAGCTCAGATGCGGACCCATTCACTTCAATGGGGCCGCAAAAGATGCGGACAGCACTCCGTGTGCTGTCCGCATCTGTTGCTCCGTTCTGTGGCCCCGCAAAAAAAATATAACCTGTCCTATTCTTGTCTGCGCTTTTCGGACGAGAATAGGCATGTCCATGCCATTCTGCAAATTGCGGAACGCACACAGACGCCATCCGTGTTTTGCGGATCTGCGGTTTGCGGACCGCAAAACACACAATGGTCGTTTGCATGTAGCCTAATAAAGGTGTTTAATATACAAGATGGGAATCATACAAGACAATAATCTGGAATGATTAGTAATGTCCAAGGCTTAGCGCTGTGCACAAACAGCAATGCATGTCATATAGTAATGCCAGTAGAATAAAAATGACTGCAGAAGCAATAGTGGGATTGGTCCAACCATATACTCTAATACAGGCATGCTAAACCTGCGGCCCTCCAGCTGTTGCAAAACTACAACTCCCAGCATTCCCAGACAGTCTACAGCCTGCAGCAGGGCATGGTGGGAGTTGTAGTTTTACAACAGCTGGAGGGCCGCAGGTTGAGCATCCCTGCTCTAATATCGTCCATCTTTATAGAGAAGTTAGGGTGGTTGCTAGTGGAGCTGGTGGGGCATGTGGTATTAGTGTTGGCTAGTGGTAACAAACTTATTTAGGAAACAGAGGTGGGACAATAAAATTATACTTTGCCTCTGGTAAAAAAAAAAAACTAGCAACGTGTGATGCAAATGGCCAGTGATCAGCAGTGGTAGTGATCGAGTGCTCTATTCAATCAAATGTGGTGGGCATTTGCAGGGGATGGAGCTACAGTGGGTCCCTGCATGCAGCTGTTATTCCAGCTGTTTTATAATAACTTTTCACCTTCTCAATTCAAGTTTTTTTTAATGCGCACTTATTCTTGCTTATTTCATGTTATAAAATTAAAACTCTATTTCATATTGAATTCAAGCTCTGATTTACTGAAAATTCAGTGCCATGGAGTGACCTTAAACCTTCAATCATTCCATCTAAGGCAGCTATTAATAACTTCTAAATCTCTTCCGTTCATTTGAATGTGCAGATTTTCATTTATTCTAAGACAAATGAATCTATACCCAGAAATGTATAAAATGTTGAGTTTTTATGAGTAATTTTTTTGGTTGTTGATTTAAGAAGCAGCACATCAATCAGAATCTTTGACATATGAAATAGTGGGGGAAGACAATATATTAGACTTTAAATATAGCTCATGAAACGCAATAATACTAGTAGCAATGTCAGATTCCTGCAGGTCTGTATCCATATGTGGGAGTGAGTACAATTCATTATTTTAGGGCCAGCATATCTGTATTTTACATCAGTATATGTTACATATTAAAGTATTCCCTGGAAATGTAAAATAGATGGAATCTAAGTACTCAGTTTTTATGAGTGACAAAAGTAATATTGTCAGTTCAATGGGAAAATAGGAAATGCTAGTCAGATGCCCACTATGCTAGTTTGAACTTTGACCACTGGGATTTATAAAGATCTATGACTGACAGAATACTCTGAACAATATCACAGGTCAATGTACACAAATAAAAAAAAATGGAGCTATCAAGCAGATGCCAACCATATGCCTTTGTAAAGGATCTACTTTAGTGCCCCATTAAAAAAGTGATATCGTTGGCTTACAGCTGCATATTTTTACCAGTATAGTTTAAAGAAACAAAAATATATTCCTAATAAAAAGAGAGGCACAGGTGTGAGGTTAGATTCATACAGGGGTGACTGCAATCTGTTGTCTCTATACACGTCTCTGATCGTTAAAGGGGTTGTCCGGGTTCAGAGCTGAACCCGGACATACTTATGATTTCACTCAGGCAACCCTCCTCATGTTAGCATTGGAGCATATCATGCTCCGATGCTCTCCTTTGCCCTGTGCTGGATTGAGCAGGGCAAGGGCTCTTTTATTTGCAACAACACACTGCCGGGAGGAGGCTTCCGCCCAGCAGTGTGTTCGGTGACCTCACTGGCTCTGAATGGCGGGCTTTATTACCGCTACCCTAGCCGTTTTACAGGCGCTAAATTGACGTTACCGGGCTCACTGCTGGGCGGAAGCCTCCACCTGGCAGCCCTAAGGAGAGCCCGGTACTTCACCAGAACTCCAGAAAATGCCTTTTCCCTGCACGATTTAGCGCAGACCAAAGGAGAGCATCGGACCATGAACTGCTCCGATGCTCAAGTCAAGGGGGCTGCCTGGGTGAAAATGGGTATATGTCCGGGTTCAGCTCTGAACCCGGACAACCCCTTTAATAGGGTTGTAGATAATTAGAAAAATCATGGCTGTTTTCTACCGAAAACAAAGTGCTGCAGGTTGTGTGTGTGTGTGGCTATTCAACCGATAAGACATGTAACACTAACACACAAAGCAAACTGCAAGTGTTGATCTTAGAATTGAACTGCTGATGGTAAAAGTAAAAAACACCATGCCACAAATCTAAAAATATTAATTTATCTTTACAAATTAATCATGAAAAGTAGAAAGAAATGTAAAATCCACAGAAATAATGAGGGATAGACATAAATCTATGCAAAGACAGTGCTACCACATATATACACTGCTCAAAAAAATAAAGGGAACACTTAAACAACACAATGTAACTCCAAGTGAATCACACTTCTGTGAAATCAAACTGTCCACTTAGGAAGCAACACTGAGTGACAATCAATTTCACATGCTGTTGTGCAAATGGGATAGACAACAGGTGGAAATTATAGGCAATTAGCAAGACACCCCCAATAAAGGAGTGGTTCTGCAGGTGGTGACCACAGACACTGCTCAGTTCCTATGCTTCCTGGCTGATGTTTCGGTCACTTTTGAATGCTGGCGGTGCTTTCACTCTAGTAGTAGCATGAGACGGAGTCTACAACCCACACAAGTGGCTCTGGTAGTGCAGCTTATCCAGGATGGCACATCAATGCGAGCTGTGGCAAGAAGGTTTGCTGTGTCTGTCAGCGTAGTGTCCAGAGCATGGAGGCGCTACCAGGAGACAGGCCAGTACATCAGAAGACATGGAGGAGGCCGTAGGAGGGCAACAACCCAGCAGCAGGACCGCTACCTCCACCTTTGTGCAAGGAGGAACAGGAGGAGCACTGCCAGAGCCCTGCAAAATGACCTCCAGCAGGCCACAAATGTGCATGTGTTTGCTCAAACGGTCAGAAACAGACTCCATGAGGGTGATATGAGGGCCCGACGTCCACAGGTGGGGGTTGTGCTTACAGCCCAACACTGTGCAGGACGTTTGGCATTTGCCAGAGAACACCAAGATTGGCAAATTCGCCACTGGCGCCCTGTGCTCTTCACAGATGAAAGCAGATTCACACTGAGCACATGTGACAGACGTGACAGAGTCTGGAGACGCCGTGGAGAACGTTCTGCTGCCTGCAACATCCTCCTGCATGACCGGTTTGGCTTTGGGTCAGTAATGGTGTGGGGTGGCATTTCTTTGGAGGGCCGCACAGCCCTCCATGTGCTCGCCAGAGGTAGCCTGACTGCCATTAGGTACCGAGATGAGATCCTCAGACCCCTTGTGAGACCATATGCTGGTGCGGTTGGCCCTGGGTTCTTACTAATGCAAGACAATGCTAGACCTCATGTGGCTGGAGTGTGTCAGCAGTTCCTGCAAGACGAAGGCATTGATGCTATGGACTGGCCCGCCCGTTCCCCAGACCTGAATCCAATTGAGCACATCTGGGACATCATGTCTCGCTCTATCCACCAACGTCACATTGCACCACAGACTGTCCAGGAGTTGGCAGATGCTTTAGTCCAGGTCTGGGAGGAGATTCCTCAGGAGACCGTCCGCCACCTCATCAGGAGCATGCACAGGCGTTGTAGGGAGGTCATACAGGCACGTGGAGGCCACACACACTACTGAGCCTCATTTTGACTTGTTTTAAGGACATTACATCAAAGTTGGATCAGCCTGTAGTGTGTTTTTCCACTTTAATTTTGAGTGTGACTCCAAATCCAGACCTGCATGGGTTGAAAAATTTGATTTCCATTTTTTTTTTTTGTGTGATTTTGTTGTCAGCACATTCAACTATGTAAAGAACAAAGTATTTCAGAAGAATATTTAATTAACTCAGATCTAGGATGTGTTATTTTTGTGTTCCCTTTATTTTTTTGAGCAGTGTATATAAAATATATAGGAGGTAGGTAAGATATAGATCGAAGCAAAGTTGCCCACAGAAATCAATAAATTATACAGACCAAATGTGGTAGCAAAATTTACATTGGATTACCTGGTGCCACCATATTTCGTTTGTATAAATTATTGATTTGTGTGCAACTCTACTTTAATTTATGCCTCATGTATCTCCTTCAGGTGTTATTGATTTGTGACCTGATGGGTGTTATTTATATGCAGCACTTATTATTGTCTTACATTTAAGACAGAATGTTAGAATATTACTTATCCCATGGTAGCACTATATTTGCATGGATTCATGTTTATCCCTCATTATTTATGTGGATTTTAGATGAAATTTTCATGATTAACCTGTAGGCATAGAGAGCCATGACTTAAGGACCAGCACTGTATAGGCATGGAGCTCTGATCGGGCGGGTGCAGGAGCTGCGTCCACCTGATCAGCGGCAGGACCCAGCTGCCAAAACAGCCATTTTTTGGTCACCTTGCCTCACAAAATGTGTAATACCAAGCGATCAAAAAGTCATATGTACCCCAAAATGGTACCAATCAAACCATCACCTCATCCTGCAAAAAATGAGACCTTACATTAGACAATTGCCCAAAAAATAAAAATATAACTTTCAGAAAATGGAGACATAATGTTTTTTTTATTTCAAAAATGCTTTTATTGTATTAAACTAAATAACTAAATAAATTAAAAATAGACATAACGACCTCCTCTATAAAAATATCACATGATCTACCATGCAAGTTGAATGCTGTTAAAAAAAATAAAACAAAAAAACTGTACCAAAACAACCATTTTTTGGTCACTTTGCCCCACAAAGTGTAATATTAAATGATCTATAAAGTATAAAAAAGTCAACAATGAAAACTTCTACTCTTTCCGCAAAAAAGAGCCCATACACAAGATGATCAGCAGAAAAATGAAAAAAAGCTTTATTATACAAAATTAAAACAAAAAATGAATAAAAATAGACATATTTGGCATTGTCGCGTCCATAACAACCTGCTCTATAAAAATAGCATGTGATCTAACCTTTTAGGTGAACACTGTAAAAACCAAAAAATAAAAACTTTGCCAGAACAGCCATTTTTTTGTTACCTTACCTCACAAAAAAACATAATATCGAGTGATCAAAAATCATACATACCCCAAAATAGCAACAATAAAACTATCACTTTATCCCATAGTTTCCAAAATGGGGTCACTTTTTTGGGAGTTTCTACTGTAGGGGTGCATCAGGGGGTCTTCAAATGCAACATGGCAACTTAAAATTATCCCAGTGAAATCTGCCTTCCAAAATCCATATGTTGCTCCTTCCGTTCTGCACACTGCCATGTGCCCATGCAGCAGTTTATGACCACATAAACTGCAGAATCAAAGTAAAAAATATTGAGTTTTGTTTGGTGGTTTACTCTTTTTGTGTTACAGGAAAAAATGGATTAAAATGGAAAACCTGCCAAAAAAAAGTGAAATTTTTTAAATTTTATCTCCATTTTCTTAATTCTTGTGGAACCCCTAAAGGGTTAACAAAGTTAGTAAAATCAGTGTTGAATACGTTGAGGGGTGTAGTTTCTAAAATGGGGTTATTTATGGGTGGTTCCTACTATGTAAGCCACACAAAGTACTTCATAAGGCCTCTTTCACACGAATGTGCCGTGTTTTGCGGTCCGCAAATTGCGGATCCGTGAAACACGGATGCCACCCGTGTGCCTTCCGCAATTTGCAGAACAGAACAGGCGGACAAGAATAGGACATGATCTATAATTTTTGCGGGGCCATGGAACGGAGCAACGGATGCGGACAGCACACAGAGTGCTGTCCGCATCTTTGGTGGCCCCATGAAGTGAATGGGTCCGCACCCGAGCCACAAAAAATGCGGCTCAGATGCGGAACCAAACCACGGTCGCGTGCAAGAGGCCTAACTGAACTGGTCCTTAAGTGGGTTTTGGAAATTTTCTTAAAAATTTTAAGAATTACTTCTAAAATTCTAAACCCACTAATGTCCTAAAAAAAATTAAATGGCATTTACAAAATGTTGCCAACATAAAGTAGACATATGGGAAATGTAAAGTAATAACTTTTTTATGAGGTATCACTATCTGCCTTAGGCCTCCTGCACACGGCCGTTTTTTTTCCTGTTTACTGGCCGTTTTTTGCGTTCCGTATACGGTCCGTATACAGAACCATTCATTTCAATGGTTCCGCAAAAAAAACTGAATGTACTCCGTATGCATTCCGTTTCCGTTTTTCAGTTTTTCCGTTCCGTTTTAACATAGAACATGTCCTATTATTGCCCGCAAATCACGTTCCTGTGGCTCCATTCAAGTCAATGGGTCCGCAAAAAAAACGTAACACATACGGAAATGCATCCGTATGTCTACCATTTCCGTTCTGTTTTTTGCGGAACCATCTATTGAAAATGTTATGCCCAGCCCATTTTTATCTATGTAATTACTGTATATGCCATACGGAAAAACGGAACGGAAACACAACGGAACAGAAACGGAAACACAACGGAAACAAAAAACGGAACAACGTATCCGTGAAAAACGGACCGCAAAACACTGAAAACGCCATACGGTCGTGTGCAATAGGCCTTAAAAGCAGAAAAAAAACTAATTTTTTAAAATAGCAAATTTCTGTAAATTTTTGTATTAATAAAGGTTAATTATATCATCTCACATTTACCACTATCATGAAGTACAATGTGTCAAGAGAAAACAATCTCAGAATGGTTTGGATAAGTAAAAGTGTTCCAAAGCTACTACCACATAAAGTGACACAGCAAATTTCTGGCCTTTAAGGTGAAAAATGGCAAAGATGTATTTCTATTTCTATAATATGTCGCATTTTGTTTCTTTTATCATTGGCTGTTTAGGTTTTGGGTGGTATTTCAGCTTTTAAACATTCACTTCAATGGAGTAGAGCTAAGATACCAGACCCAATCTATAGACAGGAGTGAGGCTGTTTCAGAATGAAAGCTCACATGGTTTTCTACAACCCCTTTAAAATAGATCTTCAGGCTCTTTCTTAGGCAGCTTTCACACTCAGTGTTTGGTCAGTGTTTGTTCAGTGATTTCCATCAGTGATTGTGAGACAAAAGCAGGAATGAAGGCTACACAGAGATAAGGTATAATGGAAAGATTTGCACCTGTTCTGAGTCTGACCTGCACCTGTCTTTGTCTCACTATGGCCTCATGCACACGGCCGTGTTCCGCGGCCGAGAGCGGTCCGTGGTAACCCGGCCGGGATTCCTGTTGAGAGCAGGAGCGCACTGCGTCATTGTTTGCTATGACGCCGTGCGCTTCATGCCACCGCTGCTGTACAGTGATACACTGGTATAGATCATACCAGTGTATCACTGTACAGCAGCGGCGGCATGAAGCGCACGGCGTCATAGCAACCAATGACGCCGTGCGCTCCTGCTGTCAGCAGGAATCCCGGCCGGGTTACCACGGACCGCTCTCGGCCGCGGAACACGGCCGTGTGCATGAGGCCTATCACTGATGGAAGTCACTGATCACACACTGACCAAACAATGTGTGAAAATGGTCTTACATTGCTTTCCCGACTAGTGGATAAGTTCCCTTTAGAATAAAATAATTACTTCCTTCCTATAAGGATCATCTCGCATGCACTGACATCCTGGAGCATGAAGCTACTAATGAGGCACGAGATGGATTTCGGACTCATATCAAAATTCACTACCATGCCACAAAGTTGCAGCCATTGATAATAACAATGCCCTAATGGAATAGAGCTTAAAAGCAGCCAAGACTGCGGAACATAAGAAGCAGGTAACAACTACCCTTGGGTAATGGCTTAAATATCATATTTTAGACCTCAATTGGAATTCTGTTGTAATTTAATGATCATTTTATGATCATTTTTTAGCTTGGTACAATATTGGATCTCAGTCCTTACCTAAGCTCAATTTCAACACTTAGGTCATTAGTTTAATTACCTAATCTTCTACATAATGTTTAGGTCACATTAGTTTACTCTAGACACAGTTTCCTTCAAAAAATACCTGCAGGCTAATTGATTTACAAGAAAACTGGTTATTAGTACGCCAATGTAAGTGTGCTTCTAGATTCATACTGTATGTGAAGTTTTCGATGCAATTTTTGTGTTATTTTTAAGTCACAGGAGTGGATACAGAAGGCTGGATTTATAAGCCTTTGTCTTACACTGCTCTTTCCTTCACATTCCATGTAATATTTAATAATTTTAATGATGGAGCCTGAAGGGCTCTGTAATAAATGACTACAATGGAAAAATAGTTTTTGTCGAGATTTGAGTTATGTAACAGTAGGGCCAGCACTCAGTGGACACATTAAAAAGTAGATACTGTATGAGTCACATACCATGTGCAAAAGTCTTAAATCGACCATTCTGAATCAACTTTTCCTCTGCGTACTAGAACTTGACCATAACACTGAGAAGCAGTTGGCATTTTTCACATGGGCACCAATGTGCTTGGGACTCTTTTTGGAAATCCAGTCATGCACAGTGAGGCAAAGGCTTTTGCAGGATTACCTGATGTCAAGAAGGGCAGCAAAGAAGCCACTTTTCTCCAAGAAAAACATCAAGAACAGACTGACATTCTGCAAGAAGTAGAGGGATTGGACTACAGAAGACTAGGATACAATTATTTTCTTTAATGAAGCCCATTTCAGACTGTTTTGGATATCTGGCAAAATTATTGTCCAGAGAAGAATAAGTGAGTGCTACCATGAGTCCTGTGTCATGCCAACAGTAAAGCACCCTGAGACCATTCATGTGGGGTAGCTTCTCATCCAAGGGGTTGGGCTCACTCAAAATTTTGCCCTAGAATACTGCCATGAATAAAGATTGGCATTTCAAGACCAACTTCTCCCACCAATCCAGGAATAATTTGGCGATGAACAATGCCTTTTCCAGCATGATGGAGCACCATGTCACAATCCGAAAGTGATAACTAAGAGGCTCAGTGAACAAAACATTAAACTGTTGGGTACATGGACAGGAATCTTCCAGATGGACAAAACACAGAAGGTTTGATAAACTGCCAGCACTGATTAGGCAACAATGGCTTGACATCAGTCAGGATTTGGCCCAGAAGCTGTTATCCAGCACGCCAGGGTAAATTTCAGAACTGTTAAGAAAGGAGGTTCAATGCTGTAGATTTGCATAAGCTCAATGTATTCAATGTCAATAAAAGTAAAAAAAAAAAGAATAAAATGCTTATAATTGTGTTTCAGTATACCATAGAAACATCTGACAAAATGATGTAAACACACTGAGACAGTGAACTTTGTAAAAAAAAAAACTAAATTTGTTTCAGGCTCAAAACTTTTGACCAAAACTGTAAACTGTTTCTTTATTCAAGGCTTCATGAACAATACCCTATCCATTTTGTAGTCTGCAAATTGTGGATCTGCAAAATACAGATATCGTCTGTGTTGCATCAGCATTTTTTGAGGATCTATTGGCATCAATGAGTCTGTGGTCGATATTTTGCGGACATGTTCTATATTTCTGCAGAATGGACATACGGATGTGCAAAGCACACGGATTAAAAAAATGGGGACAGCACACTGACAACATTCTTAGTTTGTGGATCAGTTTTAAAAGCAAAAGGGTTACTTTTATGGTATTTTAATTAAAATATTATAATATTATTTTATAGATCAATTTAAAGAGTTGTGCAGATGATCTTGCAGACCCCAATAAGCCATATTTTTTATTTTACCTTTTTGGGAGCTGTAGGCATTGACTTTATTTTGAAATGGTTATTTTACCCTTTACAACTTTTAATGAGTACAGCATGAGAACACACATAGTAAAATAAATCAATACATTTGAGAAATCCTTTTCTACTGCAAATGCACATTGAGAATAAATGTGATTTATTGATCAAAACAAGCAAAGCAAATTAAAAACACCCATAAAGACTCTTTTGTGTGATAGCAAAGCGACATGAAAATCGTTACTTCTGTTTGCTGTTGCCCCTGCTTACTTTATTCATACAGTGAGCCATTGTGTGCATAGCATTTTATGTATATAGCATATTCATTCGGAAACCTTCAGACCCAGATTATATTACAGCTTATTCTAAAACAGTATTATTCTCATCAATTTACATATAATTCAAAACAACAATGCAAAAGTCAGATTCTTTTACAATTTGTGCATTTTTTAAACAATGAAAATGCATTTGACACTTTTCATTGATACTCAAAATTGAGTCATCTTGTCTCCAATGACCATCCATGAGGTGTTTCTACAACTTGATTGCAGTCCTCTATGGCAAATTCAATGTATTTGACAAGATTTGGAAAGGCATACACTTATCTATAAAAGATTCCACAGCTGACAGTGCATGTCAGTGCAAAACTTGAACAAGAAGTGTCTGTAGACATTAAAGATAGGATTGCGTTGAGGGACAAATCTGGGAAGGATATAAAAACAAGTGCTGCAGCAGTAGATGTCTTCAATAACACAATGGCCTAGAAACAGATGTGGGTGTCGGGTATTACACTTATCCACCACTTGTAACTGCCTCTAACACCATTCATATCCACCATACACAGGCATTGATGTAGAGCATACATTCCTTCACTCTATGTACCTTGTTTCCTGGCTATATCTAAAGTTTGGACATTTGCGCAGAGGATATAACTTTGGCGCACTTAATTTTAAGTTCACGTACATGCAAATTCTCGGTGTGGCACCTGTGATGATGTGGTACAATTGACATGGAGAGCCATGTGCGGTATCTGCTGAAGACACAATTGAGTATAGAGTCATCTTAAAGGACGGAGATGGATTCAGACACCCTATTCATAGCAGGAATACAGGTACAACACTTTTTTGTAATTTCTCACCAAATGAGTTTCCATGGTCAACACTGTTGGGCGAATTGACGTATCTGAAATGGACTTCGATCCGAATTTCATGGAAAATTTGATTTACCGCAAAGCTGAATTTCCTTGTGCTTTGCGGTGATGAATCAATTTGACCTGAAATGGCGGGAAAAAAACAAACAAAAAGCGATACCTCATCCATTTGAGCGCAAAGAGGTCACTGTGGCCATCTTGATTGAAGATCCCTTGCGAAGTCTCATTCACGATGACATATGACATCACCATGCCAGCCAGCGTGATGACATCATCATGCACTGCACGGGATTTTCAATCAAGATGGCCACGGCGGCCTCTTCGCATAAGGACAAGGTGAGTATTATTATTATTTTAAATTTTTTTTAACCTCTGAAAGGCCTCCATTTCTACATCAGATGCTGCAATCATTGATGAACGCAGAATCTGAGGGGTTCAATGATTGGGGGTGGCACAATTGCTATTCCCTGTCATTGTGCCCGCTACTTACAAAGAAATGTGCTTTGTGACTAAGTAATTTGTCACAAAGCAAATTTCGTTGTGAAATTCAGCGAAGCATCTGATCCGAAGTTTTCATAACTTTGCTCAACACTAGTCAACACATAAATTATGCATGGCGCAATATTCATAGGGTCTCTCCCACCCACATTGTAGCCTGCAGAGCTAGCTCCAGTTTCCGTTTGGTTAAAAAGTATACTCCTGCTTGGATTGCTCTTATTATGTCACTATTTTGATACTGTCTTACTTCTTGAGTATATATTCATTTATTTTGTGACCATTATTGCCCTATTTGAAACTATGCACTCCATGTGATGTGCTATTATGTCATTATTCTTCTATAGTATATTGGGATCATATTATTTTTTCATGTTATGTTTTTGCACTTATAATGATGTTTTTCTCTTATTTTGGGGGGGAAGACAGACGTTGGCACAATTTATGGACACCCATGTGGGCATCATGGACTTTATTAGAAGCTAAGGTTGACCTTTTCTTGACTTGTTATGCACTTGAAGTGATTCAATGTGCATTTACAGGTGAATTGTGTTTTGAGATTGAGGTGCCACCCTTTTCTCTGCTTTTACCATGTGGGTTAAAGGGAATCTGTCAGCTCCAAAACACCCCCTAACTAGAGTAAGTGGGTATAGTGTAAGTGAGTCATGTCATTTTTATTTTCATGCTCGCTTGCATTCTGACACTGTGCTCTGACAATGTGCATGAGCACAGCAGTCCTCTCAATGCATTTTACTGCTGATTCGTCAAGGCACAGCATCGGAATGCAAGTGAGTATGAGGATAAATATGACATAACCGAACTTTGTTGCATATACTATACACTGCTTACTATAGTTTGTGGGGTGTTTCAGAGCTTGAAAATCCCCTTTTATGTTATAATTTGTGTCCGTACAGGTGCAGGACGTCCCACTAGAAGACTTGAATTTCTTACACACTGATCTCTGAAATAGTATACTGCAACACTCATATAGTACTGTATTGTGTGTTATGCCTCCCAGTATTACATAGACAGGCCTGCCATTATTAGACCCCACTCCTGACTTCTATTGGCCTTCCATAGATGCCATTGTTAGGGCCCCAGCTGCCATGACACTTGTCGCTGGAGGAGCTGACAGATGGCACCCTCTCCCTTTGTCTAAGATGCCGAAATCGCTATTGATGGAAACATCTAAGGGGTTAAACTGATATCAATGAGGTTAGCACTTATTTCAGCACTTGCAGCTGAAGTTGGTGTCATGTACTTACCCGTCCATGCTCCTGCAGTGAGTCCGACCTCTCTAATATGGCGCCATTACCTTCCTGGCGCCAGATAGCACCTGAACTTCAGATGTATGTCACTCTTACTCATTTTCTTCATTTTCTACATAACTGCGGCACAGTATCTGATGAAGGCCTGCGAGCCGAAAACATTTATTGCCGCATTACTTATTGTTCTGAAATAAAAAAGAAATACAGTGTAAACACAGAAAGAATTTTTGCTGTGATTTATTCTTATTTCTAACATGGCGCCACCAGTGTCACTCCACTGCTGTGGCAACAAGCCCATCTGACAGTAAGGCTGATTGGCCTATCAGGGAGTAGGGACACTAGGATAATCAGGCTCGGCGCAGATGTCATGTGTTGCAGTCGGCGAGCTATTTAAACAAGTAATTGCTGGCCACAGTTGCCCATGATTGGTCTTCCTGTCTATCAAGCTTTGTTGTATGCGCTCGATTCTGGATCTCAGACCTGCTGCCTATTTGTCACCTTGTCTCTGTCTGCTGACTTTGCCTCTGACGTTCTCTCCTGGTTTTTTATATAAAAATTTTATTTTCCAAAATGTAACAAAACAAGGTACATATTGAATACTCAGAGCTAACATGACACAAAAGATGATAAGGAAGTTATACAGTCTGGTTATACACAAGACAATGGAGAAGTTGGCTCATACAACATATTCGTAATTTGCAGAAATATACTAGTGCATTCTAATAATGTCGACCATTGTTTACTTATTCTTACGAACTTAAGAGAAGTGCTATACGGACTAAAGGTTTAAGTAGTGACCTGTCTATTGTACTCTCCTGGTTTTTACCCTGCTTAGTATTTCACTCTGCGTGTTGTCTCTCTTTGGTTCTGTGACATGACTCTCAGGTGTTGATGTGGTTTGACTGACTTCCCCTGTTTCTAGTTTAGGTCCCGTGCACTTACTCGACTTTGTCCAGTTGGGGGCCGCTGTTTAGGGTGGATCATCAAAGTAGGTAGGGACAGGGGTGTGGAGTTCAGGGCTACACAAGTTCCCCACCGAACATGACAGTAGGGCTGTGCAATACACTCCAGCTCTAGTTGGTGATCTTGCACTGACAGCACTCACGATATCAGTATGATGAAAGTATAAATAAGAGAGTAGGAACTAGCAAACAACAGCAATGTACATTTTCCGTTAACTTACGGACCTTATGCACCCACTGTGGAACTGTCACACCAGTTCATATCTTTCATTCCTGAGATCCCTTAAAGGGAACCTGTCACCAGTTTTATGGTGTCCTAACTAAGGGCAACATAAATAAGTGACTGATTCTCTTAGCAAAATGCTGGGTCACTTTCTTTAATTGACCCAGTCAATCTGCCAACATCTTGTATTGAAAAGCTCCAGCTGATAATGATGAGTCATGAATATTCATGAGCTCCTGACTCTCCCCGCCCACCTGCTGCTGAATGACAGTTTGTTTCCATAGGAATCAGCAGCAGGTGGGCAGGGGAGTGGCTATAGCTCTGAATTAAATATACGCTGGACTCAATGACATCACGCTGGACTCCAATCAGCTCATTAGCATGCGGCATGCGGCATCTTTGTTTGTATATTATGAGGTAACCATCTGTCATGCCAGTAAGTGAATACATCTAAGGCACTTTTTAGTAGTTAATGATTATATATAATTAGTTAGATTATAATCAAATATCCACATGACAGGTTCCCTTTAAAGGGGTTATCTGGGAATTAAGAAAATGAAAATACTTAAATATTACTTGATAAATATTGTGTGAACTAATGAGACAGCGGCTATTTTGTTTCCCCTGATGATTGCGCCCCAGACAAAACAAGCCATTAAAAATAATGAAAGGTATTTGTGAATATATTTATTATGAAATAATATTTAAGTATTCCCATTTTTTTAATTCCTGGAGAACCCCTTTAAATAAACCGTTTACCTTGCTTAACTGAGAGACTGTGTTGCGCCTGTTATTATAACTCTATCAGCACCTGCATAGGCTGTACACCCCACACTTTGCATTTGGCAAAATGCACTGAAAAGACACTCAGATCATGTGAAACTATTCTCTAGTCTAATAAAAATAAAATATTAAACTCTTTGGCCTGAATGTCGTGTCAGTTCTGAAGAAAACCAGACATTTGCCACCTAGCCAATACCACCTCTACAATGAAGAAAGGTGGTGGTAACATCATTCTGTGAGGACGTTTTTCAGATACAGGAAATTGGAGACAGGTGAGAAAAAGATAAAGAGCAGAGTGCAGAGTGATCCTTGATGAAAACCTGATCCAGAGCACATTGGACTTCAGACTGTGGAGAAGATTCTTATTCAACAAGTCAAATCCCAAAAGACACAACAAAACAACAAAGAAGTAGCTTAAGGACAAGTCTGTGATTGTTCTTGAGTGGCCCAGCCAAAGCTCAAACTGAATTTGAGTGAACATCTCTGGAGATACTAGAATATAGTTGTGCATTAAAGCTTTCTATCCAACTTGACAGAGCTTGAGAGGATCTCAAGAGAATGATCCCAAAATACAGATTAGCCATGCTTGAATGCAATAACTTATGCTGTCATAGGTGCCTCAACATTGAGTAAACGCTTTGAATTCTATGAAAGTAGTATTGACGAAAGTATTGAAGAAAGTTTTATAAAAATGGTCCTAGTACATGTCAACACTGCATGAATTTTTACAACATGTTGTTTTTCCCCAACATGTAGGTTTTCCCCAATGAGGCTGGTGGATGCCATTTCCATACTGATATACACATCTAGTATTGAATTTAATAGGAGCTGTATAAATACATATGTATACAGTGAGCTCCATTGGTTGTAGGTAATGGTATCAAGAGACATATAACTCATAAAATAGAACTGTTACCATCTTAAAGTTTACAAAAGTAACCATCCCAGAAATCTGGACTTACATGACATGAAATTAAATTCTAGTTTCATGATGCCTGAAAGTACAAAATATAATATCATGTAGGCTACTTTCACATCTGTGTTTTGCTGAACCGTTTCGAGATCCATCATAGGATCTCAAAACCGCAGCAAAATGCTTCAGTTTTCTCCCCATTCATTTTCCATGGGGACAAAACGGAACGAACTTAAACGGAGTGCACTATAAGCAGTGTTCTTGTGTGCGTCATGGGATATTGAGCAAGACAGATCCGTCATGAAACAAAATGTAAGTCAATGGAAACGTATCCGTTTTTTTTGGACACAAAAAAAAACGTATCCGTCCCCCATTGACTTTCAATAGTTTTAGTTCATTTTGGAAATAATACAACCAGATCTGTTCTGAGCGGATGCAGATGGTTGTATTATTATGACGGATGCGTTTTTGCTGATCCCCTGACGGATCCTGAAAAAACGCAGATATGAAAGTAGACTAAGCATTTCACAATTCTAAATCACCAAGAATATGTTAAGATGCTGTTTCTCTCTCACCCTAGAATTTCATGGATATTGCCTCATGAACAGCTATAATCATTACAAATGTTACTGTTACCCATCACCTCCCTAGACCACCCATACAACACTAGCAATATTTCCAGGGATACAAATACTATTCCTTCTACTATCCACCTATGTAAAATATGACTTATAATTCATGCAGAAAAACACAAGCCCCAAAAGTGATGGCATAATTATTGTAGCTCATTGCTGCACAGAGCTGTAATAAGCCCCCACAGAAAGTTCATAACTTCATTTCATAAAGAGACATATGGAGGTTTTTCTTTCAGATTCCATATGAGTGCAGCAGAAAAAAGCATGGCATGTCGTAATAACATTACGTGTCAAATGTCTCCTGCATGTAGAGATAGTACTCATGTTGTAGATGCAGATATTAGTGTCTTATTCAATCCAGTCATTCAATATTTTCACTTTGGTAAGCCTCTGGGTCCATGCAGTCGCTCCGCAAAAGATAAGACATGTCGATCTTGAAGATCGCGGACCTATTGAAGTCAATGGGTCCAGACCACGATGCAGCTTGCACATGGCTGATATCCGTGTTTTGAAGATCTGCAGTTTGCGGACTTGGTCGTATGAATGAACCCTTATTCTACCATATCAAACGTAAGTAATATGCACATATATACTGTATATAGAGTGTATATGCATGATATATATTCTGATGACACCATCACGTAGAAAGAACAGGTCAAGGATTAGGCCTGAATATTATAATAATATATATCTTATAGGAATCAAAGCATGTGCATAAATCCTATTGTGGGTAAATACCAACCTAATAATACATACACTAAAAAACACCACGAATAATGATCAATAAGTCATCCATATCTGTATCTGGTAAGTAATATATACAATGATGCAGGCTAGATGTCCCCAATACTCATATCAGGGACACAACCAATTGCTGTGTGATGAACAGAACTGGGCTTTGCATATTAGGCCTAAATCACTCTATAGTAGTTCATAATATGAATTTCTATGTGCCTTTTTCTAAGGTATAGAGTTAGGTAGATGTAATGTACATATAGCAAGCACTGCCTTAAATGTCAGATCCTATATCAGTTGTATAATCTGTTTCGCAGTATATAATTAGATAGATAGATAGATTTGCCTAGTTATATCACATCACATATTTTCTAGACTTATAGTTACAGTTTCTGCCCTTCCATACACTACTGTTTCTTGTAGATGACTTCTCTTCTTGTTTTCTGTGCTTAGGGTGTAGCCTAGTGGCGAAAAAGGGGTTTAGCAAACAGATCCTGCTTTCACTGTGAATGTCAGCCTCAGTGCTGTGGTATAATCTTCAATGCATCTCAACTATAGCAATAGTTTCTGATCTAAACTACATCTTGTAAATCACAATGGGTTGGAAGCAAAATGTTAATCATAAAAGAAATGTTTCCTTTTCATAAATAACAGAGAAAATCCACATGCATACGAATACAATGAAGATTTCAGTATCAGGCTTTTGACTTTCTATCGTTTTATGTTGCAGCCCTGGTGGGAAGTGTGAATTGCAGTCATCTCACAGACTTTAGGTAGGGCTATACCGGGATGTGGAGCTGTACATTGTAAGTCTAACTCACTCATCAACACAAGGTGACCACAGCACCACAGATCTCAGGAGAGGGTCAACTGTCACAGCAGCATGCCATACCATTGCCTCATCTCTGAATATACATGTCATATGGCCCTGCGATTGCAGTCTTCTAAAGCTGTGACACAATCACTGTAAAACCATGATAAAAACCTCATGCATTTATAGCAAAGTTCAGTTCTTTACTGGATTACTGCCATGTGTGGATGCACCATTAAGTTATAAAACCACCAAATTATGCTGGAAATTGTTTAGCATTTTCTTGTATTAGGAAGACATGGCTTATTTAATATCCAAGTCATGTCTCAAGGCTTATTTTAAGAGCTGAACATTGACTTATAGGATAGCTGCATTACATCTGGTGGCATTAGAGCTTGTTAAGAGCTCATTTGCATCCCTTCCCTCCTTGTATTAGGAAGGCATGGCTTCTATAAAGTATTATTTTCTCCATTATAAAGCACTGGTGAGATCACATCTTTAGCTTGCTGTTTAGTTTTGGGCACCAGTCCATAAAAATATATCAGTCAGCTGAAAAGTTCAAAGAAGAGCAAGTAAGTATAAGGGGCTTTATGGGGAAATAACATTTTTATAAAAAGTGCCTCAAAGGATTAAAAATACAAAAAAAGAATTTAAATTCACCCTCACCGATCCCCCACCATTGCCATTTCAATACTGATTTGGTCCCTGCTGCTCTTCAATGCCCGATATAGGCTTGACACACTGGAATCGCCATCGTAGCCAATCATTGGATGTAGCGGTGACTTGCCTCGGCCAATGGCTGGATAAGTGTGTTTTTCCTGGCATTTCTGGCATAATGAAAGGAGGAAGTATAGAGCTACAGGAAACTGACCAGCTGTTGTGGATCGGTGAAAGACAGTATGGTTCATTTTTAACGGGGTTGTCCGGGTTCAGGGCTGAACCCAGACATATCCCCTTATTCCCCCACTTCAGCCCACTCTGACATGGGCATCGAACCATTTCATGCTCTCATGCTGCTTGTTTATATTTTTAACACTGCTAGGTGGAGGCTTCCACCCAGCAATGTTCTCAGTGACGTCACTGGCACTGATGGGCAGGCTTTAGTGCTGCCCTAACTGTTTTACAGGCTAGGACAGCGCTAAAGGCCTCCCATTAGTGCCAGTGACATGATCGGGCTCACTGCTAGGCGGAAGTCTCTGCTTAGCTTGCCCATGGAGAGTCCAGTACATCACTGGATCTCCAGAAAAAGCCCTTGCCCTGCGCAATTCAGCGCAAGGCAAGGGAGAGCATCAGAGCATTAAATGCTCCAATGCTCATGTCAGAGGGGCTCAGTGGGGGGAGAAGAAGACATGTCTGGGTTCAGCTATGAACCCAGACAACCCCGTTTTATTTTTTGTAGCAAGTTTAAGAAAAATTAATATTCCCCCAGAGACCCTTTTAAGGCTCATTGCAGACTAGCGTCAGAGATCCAGCAGTCTGTATAGTGAATGGGGCCGGACAGAGCCTTACAAACCTCCAGCAATGTCGGAGTGCGCATAGGTCCGGCAGGCTGTTCCCTGACACTAGTATGCAACGAGCCTAATAGAAGGTAAGGAAGAATTCAACTATAAAGAAAGCATATCAAGCATCAATGTATTTACCATAGAGAAGAAAATGCTTAGGTGGGATATGATATCTTTATATTAGAAATAAGTGAATTTTCTGAAATTCGTTTCGGTTCTGATTCTATTGATCCGTCAAATTCGATTCACTCTGAAGACATTTCGACCCAAATAAAAAGTGCCCCCACTGCACTTAAATGTCATGTCAAACTATTTAACACCAAGACAGCATTAGTAATTACTGTATGTAACGGAACGCCTAGCACTCCGACCGGGTACCTCCGTCGATAGGTGCTCCTAGTGCTTCCAGAGGACTCCAAGCACTCCACTCGACACCGTCAGCACTGCAGACCCCACGAACCGCCAAAGCTTGGTGGAGGTCTCGCCATCTCCTACCCACCCTGGACCTACGACAAGGCTCCAGGCTCCAGTGGGTGAACCTCTCCTAAATCCAGAGACAGGAACCAGGAGCAAGCTCTTACAAGAGCTTATACTCAGGGGAGTATTATCATATAGCAATCCCCAAGAGTGTAGTTATCCCATGAGCCAAACATGAGCCAAGACTTCATGAAGGTATAAAACAGGAACTGACTGTACTTCACGTACAGCCTCTTTTATTCACAAACCAAAAACATAGTACTGCCCACAGGGTTTTGAAATACAACCAATCAATATATTACAACACATCCCTACAATGCATCATGGTTTCCTCCTCTCTGTCCTGGAGACAACCGGGGAGTAATCCAATTATCTCTCAGGACAAAGGGAAATCGCCAATACACATGTGGAACAACAGGACAGGAATCCCCACCCAAACACACAAAATCCTCCCTTCTGTCTGTGATATAATTATGGATTAACATAACTATCACAGACAGTAAAAATACAGTTTTTAAACATACTCTATAACTTTAAAACCATACATATTTAAACTCAGCATACATCAAATATAACCACTTCCAAAAATCACAAAAATCCCTCCAGCGGATCAAAAGTTAAGTGGAAGTCCTTTATGACCGACCGCAAGCACAATTTCCTGCCCAAAACAGTTCCATAGATTTGGGCTGTGCGGTCGGTCAATTTCATGCAGAAAAACGACTAAGTCCCATCTTCGAACGGGACTTAGTCTCTGGAGCTGAAAGTTCTGTATCGAAGAAGGTAAGGGTCAGCGGTGTTCGTGTATTTGCGCATCCGATTTTAGTTCCACAGAATCTTTAGTATACACCGCTGACCGCGTTTGGTCCTATTAACAGTCCAGACATGCGGCATAGTTCTGTTACACTGTTCTTGAAGGGTAATATGTCCCGGGGCCATAGTCGTAGGGCAAGAGGCTGGTAAACAGGCCTCTCCAAAACCCAGCGGCGAGGTTGGTTTCGCCACACTGTAGTAATGTCAAACTGACAGCGACACATATGGCTATTGGTAATCGGATGATAGCAAATAGCCTGTTTAATAATAGTGATGAGCGGCAGGGGCTATATTCGAATTTGCGATATTTCACAAATATTTGGGCAAATATTCATCATATATTCGCGAATTCGAGATTATTTTCTTGATCGCGAAAAATCGGCAATGTAATATTCGCGTAATGCATGCAAAATACAGGCAGGGGTCACTTTTGCTTCATTTTCCAAGCTGCTAGAAGTTTCCTGAGACTGGAGAAAATGGTTGGCAAGGCAGAACATTAAAAATGGCTTTATATGCAGTTAGAGTGCTCCAATATATTTACGATTGCGCAATGCGCAAATCGGCACTAACAATGCGCATATTTTGGCGCAATACGTGAAACTTCACATTTTAGTAGGTCTGCATATATGCATGGAGTGCAGAACCTATCACACTACCTAACACCCTGCACTGCAACAGCTACACTATATCAGGATATAACCTACACTGACTATCTGTATTTCTCTCAGAACTTTAAAAAAACTGTAGAAAATGGCTGCTGGGGAGGTTCTTATATAGTAAGGGGTAGGCATCTTTCCTATTGGTTACTAGGGATGTTGGTAAGCTCAAACAAAGACACTGCAGCCTCCTCATTGGCCCACAAGCAAGAAGGGAGGTTACTGATGAAAAAAAAATCTAGAATATTCAAAATTACGAATATATATCGCTATATGCTAAATCTACGTGAATTCTCGAAGTGCCAATATTCACGAATAATATTTGCGATTAGAATATTCGTGATCAACACTATTTAATAACACACTGCACTCGTATATTTATTATGCTTTTTAAAATTAAAGTACAGGCCACAATTATCCCTTTTTGGGGAAGATACCGACTGGTGGTATCAGAAGAGGCAATGGCTTGTATTGAACTTTGAAATAGTTCAAAACAAAAATGGTCAATTGGACAGAGTCGACGGTAACTAACATAACATAACTGTATAACATATACAGATGTAACACCCAGAAAAATGGCTCACAGTCTCCCTGAGGCAGCCTGACTGTGGTTGTGAATTATGTGATGAAGATTGGGATGCTTAGGTCATTCACATTAATAATAAATAGAATAATGTATCTTTAAATGTTGCCGCTCTCAAGGATATATCTGCCAGCATGCCTGAGGCAGCCTAAGTTACACAATGACCTGCTGACTCCTCTCTCTAAAACCTATGTCTGTCAATTAATTGTTATCCCTCCAATGTATAAGCCAAGAAAAACATGGCAGATCTTGGCTGGGATCTTATCTAGTGCATATGACATATCAGCTATGGTCCCTCATGTTTGGCTGAGGTCAACGGATTATGTGATCCTCCCTCTTTATCTTCTTATCTTTCCTGTATTCTGATATGTAAAATATCAGACATCATTTTGATCGACTGTTGCAGGATAAATCCCAAAAACTTTGGATTTGTTGGAAACCAAAGTTTTGGGAAAACTCATAAATTTTATTTGAATTTTACTATAGATAAACTTGTAAATTGTCTTTAAAACCAATGTGATATATTATTATTTTTGGGCACCCAACAGAGAACACTGGGACACTGCTTGCTATTAAACAAAGTGCCATTTCTTTACAAAATAAGAAAGCATTACTCTAGTGTCCAAACAATAATTTATGGAATATGTTCCCCTTTAATTTGGTAAAGGTTAAAAGTGTAGATAGATTTAAAAAAAGGTTAGATATCTTCCTTCTAAAATACAACATAATAATATAGAATGTTAATCCTGAAATCTGATGACCAGAAAGCACCAAAAAGCATTTTTATCCCACTTTATAGGAAATTGGGCCTTTTGCCTTCCAGTGCATCAGCCAGGATTTGTAAGTCTAAAAAGGTTTAACTTGATGGTTATATAGAAGGTCTTTATGCACCCCACATTACTATGAGTTCATCTATCAGGACAGGTCTTAGTGGTGTGCTACCTGTTCTGTAGGAACTCTTCTTATAACTAGGAGCAGCACGGTGGCTCAGTGATTAGCACTGGTGTCTTGCAGCGCTGGGGTCCTAGGTTCGAACCAAAGGCAACGTCTGCATGGAGTTTGTATGTTCTCCCTGTGTTTGCATGGGTTTTCTCCAGGTACTCCAGTTTCCTCCCACACTCCAAAGACATACTGATAGGGAACTTAGATTGTGAGACCCATTGGGGACAGTGCGATGCTGATGTCTGTAAAGGGTTGTGGAATATAGTAGCGCTATATAAGTGCATAAAATAAAAATAAAAGCTAAAGAAGGTACGACTGGCCTAGGCACTCCGAGCTTGCAACTGGTGCAGGTATTGCAGTTCCCAATACAATATTTTCCACCAGTCTTTGTCAACCAAAAATCTTTTTGGGACACACTCATGAATATAAATGCAACCTAAGGTCATTTTCCAAAATTAATTGCTGACCATGATCAACGCAAATTCTATTTTTACAGTTTCAGGATGTTGCAGAATAAAACCTTATGTACATCTAAATGTTATCTTTGTTTATGTTCCTAATATGATGTCAATGGAAATCTATGTGCCCATATTGTAACATAATTCACCTCTAATTTTTCAGGGTTCACAAAAGTTTATTTCTCATGCTGTGTGGCAGAGTTACTTCTATAGAGTGTCGAATTAAGTACTGTACCTATGGGTACTTAACATAGACTGATAGAGACTCTGGGAATTACCAAGAATTTGAGCCGAAGGCATTCTGGAGTTCAACTGGTTGACATAGCCAAATGCAGTCATCCTGATTTACCTAACCTTTTAGTTTAGGTAAAATTTATAACATATTCAGCAAACTAGAATGTCATCCTTCATCATCTCTATCTAATTTGTAGAGCCCCTAGGCTAGTCAGATGATGAACAAGAGTCATATTTTTCAGGTGAAATGTGAATGGAAAAAAATTCCCTTCTGTTTATACAGTATAAACTAAAACAACAAACTAATTAAAGTTACGAAAACATCAACAACTTTCACTTTAAATTGCACCTACGTGCAAAACAGCAGAAAGAGCATGTGCTGTGATAAAATGGACTGAATTCATCGAGTCTGGCTTCTATCGCCCTACCTGGGCACAATATATTCTTTGCTCATTATTGTGCATTGTTACAGTGTTTATGAAGTTAAACTTTAATCCATACCGTATGAACCCTGTAACCACATTCTGTCATTGTTTTCATACCAGCCTCTGATATTATTGTTCTGAAACCTAAAACTGACATACAGGCTGTTCAGACTCGCTTCTTGTTTGTGTTTGAATTGCAACATATTCTGCAATTAACAAAGTTCACTCAACTGGCACTGTCTCCGAGAAAAACAATTTTTATTTATATATTTATTTCTAATGTCTTTTTATTTAATTTCTAATATGATTTTGTGTGTTTTTCTGTTTAATTAAAAAGTATGTCTTTGATAAATATTATTACAAAACTAAGCATCATTAGTCTGACATAATTAGCACAAAGGCCCACATTTACTAATGTGATTGTGGCTAGAATTCGCCCCAAAATGCATAAAAATCTGGTGCTTTGGTTCCAGACCTATTTATAAATCAAAGAAAAGAACACACCACCAATAGTTAATCAACTAAACGAAGAACAATTGCAAACTTACATTAAAAAAATGAAATGCTGAAGGCTTCATAGGGTGCAGGTTCAGGAATATTGTGGTACACGCCATGGTCAGGACCGTGGTGTCCATTACTCATCAGCCCCTATGAATGACAGTGTAATACATGCTACTGTAATAAATTAGAAAGAAGAGAAGGAAAACTTTGGAAAAGTCTAGAACTTTAGTTGAAGATTTCGGGCGCGCCAATTCCTCAACATGTGCTCTATATTCTAATAAAAATATGTATTTACAGAGAGGCTTTTGGAGTCTCTCTAGAAAGAGGCTTAAAGGGGTTGTCTTATCTCAGACAATGGGGACATATTGCTAGGATATGCCCCCATTGTTAGATAGGTGTGGCTCCACCTCTGGGACTAGCACCGACACCGAGAACGGAGCATCGAATGTTGTGGAGGGTAGACTGCGCATGCAAAAAATAGAAATCAGGCTGCAGATTCACATGGAAAACAGAGGTGTTTATTCACCCATGCTAGAAGCGCTACGTTTCGGCTCTATACTGGAGTCTTTTTCAAGCAACAAGTGGTAGTGGATACAACATATTTATACTTGTAATGAACAGAGTAATCAAATTAATAATATTAACACTTCGTAACTGTTTGAGAGATATACCAGAATTTCACACTCTTCCTATTTTTGCAGGTAGGTCTAGGAATCTGAGATATTGCCTTGTATCTGCGGACTCGTTGCCTTTTACCCCGATGAAGCAATCATACTTGGCACCACGTAAAATAGGCTGTTTTCCCTGCCTTGGGTGTGTGAATTGCCGCCTCATGCTTAAGGCCTCATGCACACAGCCGTTGTGCGGCCGTTCCATGCATAGGGGACTGCGATTTGAATGGATCCATGATCTGTCCGCACCGCAAAAATATAAAACATGCTCCGGATTGTGGGGATCACATGGCCGGTGCCCGCATATTGCGGACCTGCTGTTTGTGGGTCGCAATACGGCCACGGCCAGGCAACGGCCTTGTGCAGAAGGCCTTAAGTGTGAGCAGTTTACGTATCCCAGGGGTGGAATAACATACAAGATCAAACATTTTCTTACTTGCAATTCTAATCACGTTATTTATTTGCTATCTTGCCCTTGTGACCTATGGTACGTAGGCGAGGTGACTCTTGATTTAAAAACTAGATTAAACCAGTATAGATACACTATTTGTAAGAAAAAACTAGATTTACCGGTATCAAAACATTTTACAGAAATGAAACATAATGAACATCAGCTTAGTTTTCGGATTATTGATTATGTCCCTCCTCTTAGACAAGGTGGGAACAGATTCAATGTTCTATTACGTAGAGAATTACTGTGGATACACAAGCTTGATATATTGTGTGTTATTGTGAATGCTTGCCCTTGACCCTGTTGTTCTGTTCACATAGCTCTTGCGTATGAATAGTTATACAAGTCGGTCTTGTCCAATTATGGATTATATTTTTTTCTAATATCATTTTCTTTTCTCTCTTTAATATATACTTCTACTAGAGATGAGCGAATCGAAACTGACGAAGTAAAATTCGATCCGAATTTCAGGAAAAATTAGATTTGCACCGAAGCCGAATTTCCTCGCAATTCATGGTAACTAATCGCATTTTTCCCTAAAATGGCTGCTGCACGTGTGAGGACATGGAGCAAGGAACTCTGGGAAGGCGGGGTCACCCATAATGCCATGCATGCAGCCAATCAGCAGCTAGCCAGCCCTGTGATGTCACAGCCCTATAAATAGCCTCAGCCATCTTGGATTCTGCCATTTACCAGTGTACTTAGTGCAGGGAGAGACGTCAGCAGGTGCTAGGGACAGTGCTAGGAAAGAGTCATTGTGCTAAAAAAAAACTATTTACAAGTGCAGGGAAAGATTATTCAAGATGTAGGGAAATGATCGGGAGGAATCATTCCACAGCATTTATGTTGAACAGGGTTCAGTAGGGGAGGTTACAGCCTGGGTAATAGGAACAATCCTATTACACCTTGCTGCATTGACCGGGCACCCAAATTGCCATTATACAGCTCTGTAATTCCAGAAAACCGTTCTTGTTATTGGGGTTTTACAGCCATTAACAGGGTTTATTACAAGAAAATATTTCTATGTCTTACTTGCCCTTGCAGTTATATGTTCTAAAGCATTTTTTGGCTTGTATTAGTGGGAAAAAGGACTTATTAGCCGTTGTGTGGTGAAGTGCTAAAATTGCAGCCCTTTTTGTCGTGTATTAGTGGCAAAAGTAAAATATATTTGCCGTTCAGCGGTGCAGTTATATGTTGTAAAGCCTTTTGTGACGTGTATTAGTGGAAAAAGAAAAAATTTGAGGTGGGACGAATCCAACTTTTTTCGAATCCGAATTTGAATCCGAAAAGGTTCTCGAATATATATCGAATCTTTTGAATCTCGAATCCTATGAATCCTGTACATAAGAATTGTCCAGGGATGTGCTGTCCAGAAACAATGGATCTGTATGGGGATGAATGATCACAGACATGGTATTAGAACAGTGGTGGCGAACCTATGGCACTGGTGCCAGAGGCGGCACTCAAAGCCCTGTCTGTGAGCACCTGCACCCTGGAAAAAGTCTAAGGCATACCAATATGCCTTAGACTTTACCCGCCATTCATCAGTGCAGGGCGCACTATGTACAGCACAAGCAGCGCACTAAATGTAGGCAGGTTATTATAGCCAAATGATAAAGTACATAGAAGATGTACTATATTGAACTGTAGTATTCAGGGTAAATTGCCGTGTTGGCACTTTGCGATAAATAAGTGGGTTTTTGGTTGAAGTTTGGCACTCGGTCTCTAAAAGGTTCACCATCACTGTACTAGAAAACAATCCCCATACAGAAGAAAGGATCACTACATGTAAATGCAGCTCTCACCTCCTCGGAGGAGCAGGCAGTTACTTCCCAAAGTTCCCAATAACTGCCTGTAATGAGGACCACAGGCTTGGTCTATAGGACAGCTGCAGGTGTGTGCAGTCACAGTTAGAAATAAGAGAGGGACTTCTTGTGTCTACAGAAAAGTGACAAGATCATTGGGAAGTGCATTGGTACTATGACCCCCATCATCAGCCTGCCACTCACATATTAATAGACAACAGCAGACCAGCGCAACACAACTTACAAGAAGTCGCTACCACTACTCCAACCCTCTCCTGACAGCATGCTCGGTGCTGTGGTATCAAGAGGCTGAACTACGGACTTGCTATGAGACGTAAAGCAGTTCAGTGAGTGCAATGAGAAACATAGGAGAACACAGAGCTGTGCACACAACTTACCCCGGAGCTCACAAACACATGTCTGCAGTGCAGCAGCCAGCAGATAAGGTGCCAGCAGATAAGACTACGGAAGCCGCCAGAGAACCAACAACCTCAAGGACGAAGGCTAAAGAGGCTCAAACCGCGTCAGTTTGTCTGAACCTCCTCCTCCTCCCTCTTTTGTGGGTGGAGAAAAAACTTGGCAGGAGAGCTGTGCAAACAAGTCCAGAGAGTGTCACCCACTGCCCGGGCATGGCAGAGACGGCCGCCCGGGACCCGAGGTGAGTGCGCTCCTCAGGCTGCTGTTATGCGGTGCTTGCTTCAGTGGCGGATCCAGAGCCTGGTCTCGGGAGGGGCACTTCCAGATTATTTTCTGTCCACAGCCACAAAACAATGGTGCTTATAGAACAAACTACACAGTGTAGAGGTATACTGTATATTGTGTGGCACAGTATATGCTATATGTGTATAACAAACATATTTTACATGAAAACTTACAATTACTTGGCTTGGCCCTTGGGGATCTCGGACACCACTTCAACACTTGGCTGGGGGGCTCGGTGGAGCTGACTTGTTTTATCCTAATGAGAAAGAATTCATAATAAGGATTTGGAGGGGCAGAGGGATAGCAGAGCAGGGAGAATCTGGTACTGCTCCTAGGGGGTCATACCATGGGGGAGTAATAAAGCCCACCATAATGCCCCCCTCCCAGTAGAAATAGAAATTCCACCCTCCATATGTTGGACCGACTGTACGAACAGAGAAAGGCCATAAACGATTTCTTGATGATCCAAGTGGACAGGAGTACTCCCCTGTGTAACTTTCATGTCAGCCAGTGGCAGATCATGGGTGACACCTGCCGATTGCTCAGGCCTTTTGAGGAGGCCAAATTATTTGTCAGTCGCCAGGACTACGAGATGAACGTCATTCCACTACTTCATGTCCTAGAACAGATGCTGGTAAATCTGGCTGGTCAGGAGATTGGAGACATGGTGCCTACATCTCACGGCCACATGAGCCCTGTGAGGGCTGAACTGGAGGAGGAGGACATTGGAGCACAAGCAATGTGTAGCGAAATGTGTGTTTTTTCTACACAGGTGACAGGAGAGGAGGAACAGGAACAGACAGAGGAGATACAGGGCGATGAGAAAGACGAGGCATAGGATCCAGACACACCGTGGCAGTATGCAGTGGAGATGGAGGCAAGGAGTCCCTCTGAGTTACTAGCACAAATGGCCCGATGCATGCTCACTTGCTTGCTTAGTGACAGCCGAATTGTCACTATTCGGCAGAGGGATGACTTCTAGCTCTCCACCTTGTTGGACCCTTGCTACCGGTCCAAAATGGGGGCCTTTTTTACACCCACTGAGAGGGAGGACAAACTTAACTACTATAGAGACATCTTATGTAGTCAGTTGGCCGCTGCCTATCTGCACCATCGTCCATCCTCTCGCAGGTCTGACCGGGGGGCCTTCTGTCCTCACGTTCCATTGCCATGGCTGCTGGGGAGGGGTGGGGTGGCAGGAGCAGTACCAGCTCCTTTAGCAGCAGCCGCCTGAGTCTAGAGTCGCTGACGAGCAGCTTTCTTCACCCGCATAGTGAAGAAACTACTCACCAGCAGCTAGACGTAGAGCAGAACCTGAACCAGCAGGTGGTGGCATCCATGCAGTGTACCCTGCCAGCCGTCATTGAAGATCCGCTGAACTACTGGGCAGCCAAACTGGATTTGTGGCCGCAACTGGCCGAGTTTGCCCTGGAAAAGCTGTCCTGCCAGTAGTGTGGCATCAGAGCGGGTTTTTAGTGCGTCGGGGGCCATAGTTATCCCAAGAAGAACTCGCCTGTCCATCCAAAATGTGGAGAGACTGACCTTTGTCAAGATGAATCAGGCATGGATCAGCCAGGATTTCCACCCACCAATCCCTGATACATCAGACTAGATCATCCATGGTGTCACACCAACACTTTGACAAAAGAGTTCGGTTTCTTCTGGCTACCTGCCTCAGCTACTATTCTGATGCTGCCACCCGCCTTATTCCACACTTCTGATGTCAAGTGCTCCTTCTTTTACTGACCATCTTCAGCTGGTACTGGTAATGCCACCCACCTCCCCACTCTGCCACTTTGTGGTCTTCTGATGCTGCTGCCACCTCCACACTATGTCACCTTACCACTGTATCGTCTCCTGATGCTGCTGCCATCTCCACACTATGTCACCTTGCCACTCTGTGGTCTTCTGATGCTGCTGCCACCTCCACACTATGTCACCTTTCCACTCTGTGATCTTCTCATGCTGCTGACACCTCCACACTAGGTCACCTTGCCACTCTGTGGCCTCCTGATGCTGCTGCCACCTCCACACAATGTCACCTGCCACTCTGTGGTCTCCTCATGCTGCTGCCTCCTCCAAACTATGTCACTTTGCCACTCTGTGTGTTTCTTAAGCTGCTGCCACCTCCACACCATGTCACTTTGCCACTTTGTGGTCTCCTCATGCTGCTTCCACCTCCACACTATGTCACCTTGCCACTCTGTGGTCTCCTAATGCTGCTGCCACCTCCACACTGTCATTGTTCTACTCTGTGGCCTCCTAATGCTGCTGCTGCCGCCACCTCCACACTCTGTCATTGTGCCACTCTGTGGCCTCCTCCTGATGCTGCCGCAACCTCCACACTCTGTCATTGGGCCATTTTGTGGCCTCTTCATGCTGCTTCCACCTCACCACTATGTCATAGGGCCACTCTGTGGACTTCTCATGCTGTTTACACCCTCCCCACTTCATGACTGAGCAACTATTTTGCCTTTCGGCCTGGCTGACATAATTTATTTGACCCTTCTTCTTATCTGTCAGAAGGAAAGAAAAATTAGATGCACAACGTATCCTGTCTGTGTAGCAGCTGTAAGGCCTGTATGGTCCCATCAGAATTGGCTTGTGGTTTGGTAGCCAAAAGCAGGAGTGGGTACAAAACACAGAAGACATGCAAATATTCCATTCACGTGTCATCTCTGTTTTGGGTCCACACCTGTTTTTTTGGGCATTAGCAATACTGATGGATTACTGACCAAATGCTGACTGAGTGAATGCGGATGCTCCACGGACAGGATCCGTTTTTTGTTGGTTATTGTTCTGACGGATCAAAGGAAGGGCAAAATAATCAGTGATGTCAACACATACTTACTGCTGACACCCTCTACACTCTGTCGGGGGGCTCTACTTGTTTAGGAGTTTAATAGAACAGGTTCTGTAGACATCAATGTGGAATCAGCTGACGACGGTTTAAAAGGAGTGAGCTTCTTCTTGGCGCTAGCATCGACCTGTAAGGCTGAGTTCATACTTGAGTTATTTGGTCAGTTTTGGCCTCGTGACTGCCCAAATAAGTGAAGTGTACAGTGATTCTAAGAGTGATACCTGTCATCTGCATGTCATACTGACTCACAGTATCATTTCACTACAAGAGCAGACTCCCTATGTGTGTTACTGCAAGGCACAGTGTTCTACACCACTATAAAGGCTTTCTGCAGCCAGGAAAAAGCCGTTTTTTAATGAAATTCTCCGCAAAAAAAACACATTTTTTCTAAACATTCGGCTGAATTTTTGAAAAATTCACTCATCTCTAACTTCTACTATATTAGTTTTCTTATTTTTTTCCAGTGGTTCATTCGTATGTGCGAGAGAGGGTGACGACTCGATGGGGCAACTTTTTCTTGTTTATTATTATTATTATTATTTAATGCTACGCATGTTGTCTGACTGGCAGGAATCCCTGAAGAAGGAATATGCTTAATCCGAAACGCGTCGGAGGAATTGTGGACCCTAGAGGCTTCCGTAGCTTCGGGTGTGACGTCACACTACAGGTTTCCAGGACGACGATCCAAACACGGCTGCCCTGTGCGCGCGCAAGCTACCAGCCGGAGCTACGCACGCACCACGAGGCAGGCTGAACATAGGACCAGACTAGACATCAAGAGGATCACTGCCGATATCGGACATTTGATCACCACAACAGACGTACCGGACTATACGCACAACAGTAAGTGTTGAGCACTTTCTCCCACAATAGAGCGCATGTAAAATATGTAAAATTATTTTTCTTGGCTATATACCCTCCAGATAGAAACTCCATATACATAAGATAGAGGAGTAAGATATCATACAAGAAGTACAAATCGAGTGCCGATATACACCCTGTTTATTGCGGCAACATTGATATAGCCATCAAATACTAAATATTGTGACCTACTTTAATTAGTGCGACAATATCCACATTATTGCAGGTAGCAAATAAGTCAGCGCGGGTTCTTTTTCCTCTACATGTAACTATATATTTTTTGTATCATGTAATCATCTATTTTCTTTTAATTAATAAAGATTGATTTATACTATATTGTGTGCTATTTAATGGGTTTATTGTCAGTTTTGCACACATATTGCATTATTTCAATACGTATTGGTTGTTATTAGAGTTGAGCGGACACCTGGATGTTCGGGTTCGGCAGGTTCGGTCGAACTTGAAAAAAAAAAAGTTCTGGTTCGGGACCCGAACTTGACCCTGAAACCGAACCCCATTGAAGTCAATGAGGACCCGAACTTTTGGGCACTAAAAAGGCTCTAAAATAGTCCTGGAAAGGGCTAGAGGGCTGCAAAAGGCATCAAAATGTGCTTAACAACTGTTCTTCAAACAAATGTGGATAGGGAAATGACTTAAAATAACATAAAATACAGAAAAATTAAAAATAACAATCTGGATCTAGGAGTAGGAGGTTGAGGAGGCGGTGGATGGGTGGATGTGGCGTGTGTAGGTTGACGTGGCGGTGTAGGTGGAAGCGACGGTGAAGGAGGAATAGGTAGCCAACACTGATTTGTGTTATTTTTTATTTTAAAATTGGGGCATCTCCCAAAATATTGGGACATATAACAAAATAAAACAAAGAATAAGTGCACTTGAGTACAAGAATGGATGGTTGAGGCTGGTATAAATGTCTATTCTGCACAAGGTACGGACAAGTCCTGTGGGATCCATGCCTGGTTCATTTTAATAAACGTAAGCTTGACCACATTGGCTGTGGCCTGTGATAATGCTCTCTGCCGTGCTAAACACACGTTCACACTATACACTGGCTGCAGGGCAGGTCAGCACCTCCAAGGCTGACAAAGCTTTTCCAAATTTGGGCCATGCTAACCCTGCCTTCTCAGGTGCTGGCGGTGCCCCCGCTGCGTTGGCGACCTCTTCCTCCTCCTCTGCCTTCGCCTTGTGCTTCCACTGTGCCCCCGCTGTCAGGTGGGAATGCTATCATCAGCGTGTGCTTGTAGTCGCGCATCTTCCGATCAGTAACAGATGTTTTAACTAAATTAAGTTCCCTGTCAGCAATGCAGAGCAGGGGTTCATTCACGTCAAAAGGGGGTTCATGTCACCCAGCAATAGAACAGAGGATTTTGATATATTTAGGCCCCTGTCACCCAGGCACAGCAGGGGCTCATTCACGGCAAAAGGGGGTTCATGTCACCCAGCAATAGAATAGAGGATTTTGAGAGATTTTGGCCCCAGTCACCCAGGCACAGCAGGGGTACATTCACGGCAAAAGGGGCTTCATGTCACCCAGCAATAGAACAGAGGATTTTAATATATTTAGGCCTCTGTCACCCAGGCACAGCAGGGGTTCATTCACGGCAAAAGGGGGTTCATATCACCTAGCAATAGAGCAGAGGATTTTGATATATTTAGGCCCCTGTCACCCAGGCACAGCAGGGGTTCATTCACGGCCAAAGGGGGTTCATGTCACCCAGCAATAGAACAGAGGATTTTGAGAGATTTAGGCCCCTGTCACCAAGGCACAGCAGGGGTTGATTCACGGCAAAAGGGGGTTCATGTCACCCAGCAATAGAACAGAGGATTTTGAGAGATTTAGGCCCCTGTCACCCAGGCACAGCAGGGGTTCATTCACGGCAAAAAGGCGTTCATGTCACCCAGCAATAGAACAGAGGATTTTGATATATTTAGGCCACTGTCACCAAGGCACAGCAGGGGTTCATTCACGAAAAAAGGGGCTTCATGTCACCCAGCAAAAGAACAGAGGATTTTAAAAGATTTAGGCCAATGTCAACCCAGTGCACAGCGGGGATTCGTTCACGGCAAAAGGGGGTTCATGTCACCCGTCAATAAAACAGAGGATTTTGAGAGATTTAGCCCCCTGTTATCCAGGCACAGCAGGGGTTCATTCATGGCAAAAGGGGTTTAATATCACCCAGCAATAGAACATAGGATTTTGAGAGATTTAGGCCCCTGTCACCCAGGCACAGCAGGGGTTCATTCACGGCAAAAGGGGGTTCATGTCACCCAGCAATAGAACAGAGGATTTTGAGATATTTAGGCCCCTGTCACCCAGGCACAGCAGGGGTCCATTCACGGCAAAAGGGGGTTCATGTCACCCAGCAATAGAACAGATGATTTTGATATATTTAGGCCCCTGTCACCAAGGCACAGCAGGGGTTCATTCACGGCAAAAGGGGGTTCTTGTCACCCAGCAATAGAACAGAGGATTTTGAGAGATTTAGGCCCCTGTCACCCAGGCACAGCAGGGGTTCATTCACGGCAAAAGGGGTTCATGTCACACAGCAATAGAACAGAGGATTTTGATATATTTAGGCCCCTGTCACCCAGGCACAGCAGGGGTTCATTCACGGCAAAAGGGGTTCATGTCACACAGCAATAGAACAGAGGATTTTGATATATTTAGGCCCCTGTCACCCAGGCACAGCAGGGGTTCATTCACGGCAAAAGGGGGTTCATGTCACACAGCAATAGAACAGACGATTTTGAGAGATTTAGGCCCCTGTCACCCAGGCACAGCAGGGGTTCATTCACGGCAAAAGAGGCTTCATGTCACCCAGCAATAAAACAGAGGATTTTAAGAGATTTAGGCCCCTGTCACCCAGGCACAGCAGGGGTTTGTATACGCCAAAAATTGTAAGATGTCACCCGACAATTGAAAATAAGATTTTTTTCAATTTAGGGCACTAAAATTGGCACTTTTTAAAATTAAAATGGCTCTAAAATAATCCTTGAAAAGGCTAGAGGGATGTAAAAGGCAGTAAAATGTGCTTAAGAGCATGGCAAATGCTCTGCAAACAAATGTGGATAGGGAAAAAACTTAAAATAAAATAAAATTACAAAAAATTACAAATTATTATCTGCAACTCAGAGAAGGAGGTGGATATGGAGTCGGAGGTTGAGGAGGTGGGGAATGTGGTGTTGTAGGTGGAGGCAGCAATGGAGGAGGAGGAGGTAGCCAACAATGTTTTTTTTATATTTTTTATTAGGGTAGGTAGCCCCCAAAATATTGGGACAAATAAAAAAAAAAGAAACAAAGAATCATTGCACTTGACTTGAGTACAAGAATGTATGTTTGATGGTGGTATAAATGTCTATTCTGCACAAGGTACAGACAAGTCTTGTGGAATCCAAGCCTTGTTCATTTTAATGAACGTGAGCTTGTCCACGTTGGCTGTGGACAGGCGGCTGCGTCTGTCTGTAATGACGCCTCCTGCCATGCTAAATACACGTTCAGAGAGTACACTGGCTGCAGGGAAGGCCAGCACCTCCAAGGCATACAGGGCAAGCTCTGGCCATGTGGACAATTTAGAGATCCAGAAGTTCAATGGGGCAGAACCATCAGTCAGGTACTGTTCCACCATGTTGTTTAAATGCTGCCTCCTGCTAACACGCTGCATATCAGAAGTTGGGGCCGGTTGTTGCGGCGAGGTGACAAAGCTTTTCCACATGTCGGCCATGCTAACCCTGCCTTCTGAGGTGCTGGCGCTGACGCAGCTGCGTTGGCGACCTCTTCCTTCTCCCCTGCCTTCGCCTTGTGCTTCCACTTGTCCCCCGGCGTCAGTCGGGAATGCTCTCAGGAGCGCGTCTACCAGAGTGCGCCTGTAGTCGCGCATCTTCTGATCACACTCCAGTGAGGAAATTAAGGACAGCACATTGTCTTTGTAACGGGGATCCAGCAGGGTGGCCACTCAGTAGTCAGCACACGTTAAAATGTGGGCAACTCTGCAGTCGTTGCGCAGGCACTGCAGCCGCTCATGTATGCCAGGCTGCCCAGAGGTAAGGTCAAGCTGTCCTCTGTGGGAGGCGTATCAACTGTGTCCCCTGTATTCCCCCAGCCACACACCAGTGATGGGCCTGAGCTGCGTTGGATGCCACCCCGCTGTGAACATGCTTCATCCCTATCCTCCTCATCCTCCTTGTCCTCCAGTAGTAGGTCCTGGCTGGACAAATTTGTACCTGCCCTCTGCTGTTGCAAAAATCCTCTTTCTGAGCCACTACTAAAATACTGGCCTGAAAGTGTTAGAGATGACCCCTCTTCCTCCTCCTCGTCCTGGGCCACCTCCTCTTCCATCATCGCCCTAAGTGTTTTCTCAAGGAGACATAGAAGTGGTATTGTAACGCTGATAACGGCGTCATCGCCACTGGCCATGTTGGTGGAGTACTCAAAACAGCGCAACAGAGCACACAGGTCTCGCATGGAGGCCCAGTCATTGGTGGTGAAGTGGTGCTGTTCCGCAGTGCGACTCACCCGTGCGTGCTGCAGCTGAAACTCCACTATGGCCTGCTGCTGCTCGCACAGTCTCTCCAGCATGTGCAAGGTGGAGTTCCACCTGGTAGGCACGTCGCATATGAGGCGGTGAGCGGGAAGGCCGAAGATACGCTGTAGAGCAGACAGCCGAGCGGCGGCAGGATGAGAACGCCGGAAGTGCGCACAGACGGCCCGCACTTTATGCAGCAGCTCTGACATGTCGGGGTAGTTGTGAATGAATTTCTGCACCACCAAATTCAGCATATGCGCCAGGCAAGGGATGTGCATCAAACCGGCTAGTCCCAGAGCTGCAACGAGATTTCACCCATTATCGCACACCACCAGGCCGGGCTTGAGGCCCACTGGCAGCAATTACTCGTCGGTCTGTTGTTCTATACCCCGTCACAACTGCGCGCTGTGGGGCCTGTCCCCCAAACACATCAGTTTCAGAACGGCCTGCTGACATTTACCCCTGGCTGTGCTGAACATGGTGGTGAAGGTCTGTCGCTGACCGGATGAGGAGGTGGTAGAAGAGGAGGAGGAAGCCGAGTAGGAAGAGGAGGCAACAGGAGGCAAAGAATGATGCCCTGCGATCCTTGGCAGCGGAAGGACGTGCGCCAAACAGCTCTCTGCCTGGGGCCCAGCCGCCACTACATTTACCCAGTGTGCAGTTAGGGAGATATAGCGTCCCTGGCCGTGCTTACTGGTCCACGTATCTCTGGTTAGGTGGACCTTGCCACAGATGGCGTTGCGCAGTGCACAATCCGATACTTGGTTGTGCAGGGAGGGCACGGCTCTCCTGGAGAAGTAGTGGCGGCTGGGAACGACGTACTGTGGGACAGCAAGCAACATGAGCTGTTTGAAGCTGTCCGTCTCCACCAGCCTGAATGACAGCATTTCAAAGGCCAGCAGTTTAGAAATGCTGACATTCAGGGCCAGGGATCGAGGTTGGCTAGGTGGAAATTTACGCTTTCTCTCAAAGGTTTGTGAGATGGAGAGCTGAACTCTTCCGTGTGACATGGTGGTCTGGAGATGCTTGGTGACGGAAGTGGTGTTGTTGGTGGCAAATCCTCTGTTTGCTGGGCGGCAGGTGCCAACGTTCCTCCAGAGGCGGAGGAAGAGGCCGAGGCAGCAGCAGAAGAGGGAGCAGGAGGGGCCTGAGCCCTTTCTTGGTTTTGAAGGTGCTTACTCCACTGCAGCCCGTGTCTCGCATGTAGATGCCTGGTCATGCAGGTTGTGCTAAGGTTCAGAACGTTAATGCCTCGCTTCAGGCTCTGATGGCACAGCGTGCAAACCACTCGGGTCTTGTCGTCGGAATATTGTGTGAAGTGCCATGCCAGGGAACTCCTTGAAGCTGCCTTTGGTGTGCTCGGTCCATGGTGACGTTGGCCAGTAGCAGGCGAACTGTTTTGGGGACGGCTGCTCTGCTTTTGCACCCTGCTCCCGCTTTTGCTACGCTGTTGGCTCAGTCTCACCATTTTTTCTTCCTCCGAACTCTGAAAGTCAGTGGCACGACCTTCATTCCATGTGGGGTCTAGGACCTCATCGTCCCCTGCATCGTCTTCCACCCAGTCTTCCTCCCTGACCTCCTTTTCGGTCTGCACACTGCAGAAAGATGCAGCAGTTGGCACCTGTGTTTCATCATCATCAGAGACGTGCTGAGGTGGTATTCCCTTGTCCTCATCAGGAAACATAAGTGGTTGTGCGTCAGTGCATTCTATGTCTTCCACCCCTGGGGAAGGGCTAGGTGGATGTCCTTGGGAAACCCTGCCAGCAGAGTCTTCAAACAGCATAAGAGACTGCTGCATGACTTGAGGCTCAGACAGGTTCCCCGATATGCACGGGGGTGATGTGACAGACTGATGGGCATGGGTTTTAGGCGCCACCTGTGCGCTTTCTGCAGAAGACTGGGTGGGAGATAATGTGAACGTGATGGATCCACTGTCGGCCACCCAATTGACTAGCGCCTGTACTTGCTCAGGCCTTAACATCCTTAGAACGGCATTAGGCCCGACCAAATATCGCTATAGATTCTGGCGGCTACTGGGACCTGAGGTAGTAGGTTCTGTAGGACGTGTAGCTGTGGCAGAACGGCCACGTCCTCTCTCTGCACCAGAGGCTCCACCAACACCACCACCACGACCATGACCGCGTCCCTTATTAGATGTTTGCCTCATAGTTAGCGTTCACAAAGCAAAGTAAAAAGTGGTTAAGTCTGTTAAAAATAATTAACCGCCAATAAAAACCCTGATGTAGGGTATTGCACTCAATTTATTTATTTTTAAACTCTATATGACAGCGGTATTTGTGGCCTAAATGTGACACTCACTTATGCACGTCTTATCCCAGATGTGCAGTATATCAGAGGGTTTTTTCACCCCAGTAACCAAAAAGCCATATTTCTGGCCTAAATGTGACAGTCACTTATGCTTGTCAAATCCCAGATGTGCAGTATATTAGAGGCTTTTTTCACCCCAGTAACCAAAAAGCCATATTTCTGGCCTAAATGTGACAGTCACTTATGCATGTGTAATCCCAGATGTGCAGTATATCAGAGGCTTTTTTCACCCCATTATGCCAAAGCCGTATTTCTGGCCTAAATGTGACAGTCACTTATGCATGTGTAATCCCAGATGTGCAGTATATGAGAGGGTTTTTTCACCCCAGTAACCAAAAAGCTGTATTTCTGGACTTGCAGACATGCAGATAGCCTGTGCTGGTGCACTATCGTTGCATAAAATGGCTGCCGATCATGTATTGATATTGACTAACTGAAGAAAAAAAGTTTGTTTTCAGCAGTAGTTGGCTCAGGGCAGGCTTAAAAAAATTGTGCACTGCACCCACAAAACACATTTGCTGTAGATCATTGAGTACAAAAAACAGTTCTTGATAAGATTTCTCCCTGATCTCTCCCTCACAGCAGCTGCAGCCTCTCCCTACACTAATCCAAGCAGAGTGACGGGCGGCGCTACGTGACTCCAGCTTAAATAGAGGCTGGGTCACATGCTGCAGTTGGCCAATCACAGCCATGCCAATACAGTCCCTGACCAAACTCTTGTCGCTTGTGTACAAATTAGTGCCACTAAAATATATTTCTAATCAAGATTTTGTTACAAGAAATGGGTCATTTTAATCCCAACAGCTTTTGTAATAATGTTTCAGTGCAAAACGAAACTGACAAAAAGTATTCTAATATTCACAGCTTGGTAAACCCCATTGAGTCAATTTTTGTCAAGACATGTGTTGTCGCCTTGTCATATGAGCTTCACCTGTGACTAATAATGGATCAATTAGGTCTCAGGTGTGTATAAAAAGAACCCCAGTACACTAGACCTTCACATCAACTACAACTAGACCTCTGCAAACATGCCTAAGTTTCACCCGGAGACTAAAGTGTTGATTATCAAGAGGCTGAAGACCAGATCCACTGCTGATGTGGCAGACACCTTAAATGTGTCTCAGCGTCAAGTTCAGAGGATAAAAAAAAGATTTGAATAGACTGGAGACGTTTTGGACAGGGCCAGGTCAGGCCGACCCTGCAAGACAACTGCTCGAGAGGACCGTTTGTTGGCTCGAAAATCCAAGGCCACCCCATTTTCCACTGCAGCAGAGCTCCACAAGACCTGGTCACCTGAAGTCCCTGTGTCAACCAGAATAGTTTGTCGGATTCTGTCTCGAAATGGCCTCCATGGTCGAATCGGTGCCCATAAGCCAGCACTAAACAAAAGACAATTGAAAAACCAAAAACCATGTGGCATTTGCCAAGGGCCACAGCCTGCTAAAAGGATGGACGCTGGAAAAGTGGCAGAAGGTGGATTTTTCAGATGAATCTTCTGTTGAATTACACCACAGTCGCCGCAAATATTGCAGGAGACGTACTGGAACCCGCATGGAGCCGAGATTTACCCAGAAAACAGTGAAGTTTGGTGGAGGCAAAATCATGGTCTGGGGTTACATCCAGTATGGGGGTGTGCGAGGGATCTGCAGGGTGGCAGGCAACATCAATAGTCTAAAATACCAAGAAATCTTAGCTACCTCTTATATTCCCAACAATAAAAAAGGCCAAATTCTGCAGCAGGATGGTGCTCCATCGCATACTTCCATCTCCACATCAAAGTTCCTTAAGGCGAAGAAGATCAAGATGCTCCAGGATTGGCCAGCCCAGTCACCAGACATGAACATCATTGAGCATATGTGGTGTAGGATGAAAGAGGAAGCATGGAAGACGAAACCAAAGAATATTGATGAACTCTGGGAGGCATGCAAGACTGTTTTCTTTGTTATTCCTGATGACTTCATCAATAAATTGTATGAATCTTTGCTAAACCGCATAGATGCTGTCCTTAAAGCTCATTGAAGTCATGCAAGATATTAAATTTGGATCTCACAGCACCACTACTTAATTTGCTGACATATTTTTGGATTTGCAGTAAAGTTGTTCAATTTCTGTATAGGCGACAAAACTTTTGTCTTGCCAAAATTTGACCTTTCTGTCTTGATTAAGTGATAAATCTTTTTTCTGTGAAACTAATTTATTTCAGTGCATTAAACATAATTTGGGAGGGCTTTAGCTTTTCATATGAGCTATTTCTAACACCAATTGATTAATTAAAAGTCAGGTTAATAGCAGGAGTTTCTACAAAATAGAGAAGTGACATACTTTTGTCAGGGACTGTAGTAGGCATGGCTGTGGTGGCCTTTTGGGGCAAGTAGTATGACGCTTGTTGATTGGCTGCTGCGCAGCCTTTCAAAAATCGCCAAGAAAGCACCGAACACCAAACCCAAACTTTTACGTAAATGTTCGGGTTCGGGTGCCGAAACACCTAAAGTTCGGTACGAACCCAAACTTTACAGTTCGGGTTCGCTCAACTCTAGTTGTTATATATCTACATTATGTGCTTAAAAAGGTTTAAGACTGAGTTTCAGCTGTCCAGGATGTACAGTTTTTGAGATATTCTCAAAAAAGGCGTTACACGTCACATGACCCATATTTTCCAATAGAAGCTCGCATGTCCTTCAATCATATCCTAAATGTCATACACACAGTCACATGACCCTAATTGGTCAATTGAAGCTTGCAAGTGCTTCACTCATTTCCTAACTCACATAAACACAGTCACATGACACCCTTATTGGCCAGCAGAAGCTGCCAGGTCTTTTAGTTCTTGCCTCACTGGCATACACACACAGCAGGTTTCCATAACAAAAGGGGATGTCACTGTTATGGGAGCACTGTGGATGTCACTATTATGGAAGCTCTGTGGATGCCACTTTTATGGGGCCACTTTGGATGTCACTGCTATGGGGACAATGTGGATGTCACTGATATGGGGCCACTGTGGACTGTTATGAGACTCTGTGGATGTCACTGTTATGGGTGCACTGTGGATGTCACTGTTATGGGGGCGCTGTGCATGTTACTGTTATGGGGACACTGTGGATATCACTGCTATGGGGGAACTCTGCATGCCACTGCTATGAGAGTACTGTGGATGTCATTGTTAGGGGAGCACTGTGGATATCGCTGTTAAAGGAGCACTGTGGATGCCACTGTTCTAGGGATCATGTGGATGTCCCTAATATGGAGCTACTGTGAACTGTTATGAGGCACTGTGGATGTCACTGCTATCGGAGCACTATGGATGTCACTGTTATGGGGGCGCTGTGCATGTTACTGTTATGGGGGTGCCATAGATGTCACTGTTAGTGGGGCGCTTTGCATGTTACTGTTATGAGGCCACTGTGGATGTCATGTTATGGGGCAATGTGGAGAATATAAATAACTTTATTGTTGTACCCTAGCCACCCATCTTTGCCAGCTATATACTGCTCTTTTGTTTTAGTAATGTATATAGTAGCTGAATTCTACTTTTCCTGAATTCAGTTGAGAGAGGAGAGGAGTCATTATAGCAAGGGCCAGCAACCATCGGCACTCCAGTTGTCGTAAAATTGCAATTTCCTTTATGCTCCAATTACTTCTATAGGAGTTCAGCAGGTGTGCATGCTGAGAGTTGTAGCTTCACAAAAGTTGGAGTACCAGAGGATGGCACTTCCTGCATTATAGAGTAGGGTCCCATCTAAATAAGGTGACCTTGTTGTGGTGGATGGGCAGAAATTATTTTTATCAAACTATATTTATATATAAATTTTATATAGTGAATATAGCATCAGTAATATTTGCAGAGTGATATCACATTGTGTTTGCTCTTGTATTTTCTACTTTTTAGGTGTAGATTAACATACCTGCCAGTTTATTGTAACTTGAACTTCATTTCTATCACAACTAAAATAAAATTCCAATACAATATTTACAGTACATTCAGAAATTATTCAGAGCCCTTAATGTTTTCCTCCTTTTGTTACAATGGGTATTATTATTTTGTTTTCTCATCAATCTACACACAATTTCCATGATCACAAAGTAAAATCAAGTTTGTAGGAATTTGTGAAAATTTATCCCATATAAAAAACTGAAATTTCACATTTACATAAATATTAAAATCCTTTAATCCGTATTTTGTTGAGGAAAAAGTGGAGGGATCTGAACAGTTTCTGAATTAACTCTAATCTATACACTGTTCAGAATCTGTTCCTTTTCTGAAGCACACATCAAATTACATGCAGAATCTGTGGCCGTATAAAAGGCAACGAGGATTCCCATTAGAAACAAAGGGATGCATTGTCATGGTTTTCACACAAAATCCACAGAAAAATCCTCATGAAATTTAAAAGGGTCGTGCAGCCAGTAACATCAATGACTTATCCTTAGGATAGGTCATCAATATCTGATAGGTGGGGATTCAGCACTCCTGCTGATCAGCTGTTGTTATAAGAAGAGGTGGCGCTTGTACAAGAGCTACTTCCTCTTCAAAATTACACTGCACGTCATCTCTGAAGTTTCGGCGGCACAAGTGCTTGTATTATTTACTTGAATGGGATGAGCACTTGTAATTACACCGCGCCGCTGCTGCAATATTGACGATGCACAGTGTAATCCTCAAGAGAAAGTAGAGCTCATACGAACGCCGCCTCCTCTTCTAACCGCTGATCGGCCAGAAGTCGGACCCCAGCCGATCAGATATTGATGATGACCTTTGCTGATGACCTATCCTAGGTCATAAATATTACCCGCTGCACAACCCCTTTAAGCCATGTGAACATATTCTAACTATAGAGACAGTCTTGGTTTTGTTAGAGAAAAAGAAAGAAGAAAGACTTCAATGCATGAACTTTGTCCCATTTAAAGGATATTTTCCTGCACAATAGATAATTAGTAGAATAAATATTAATTGTATTGTAAAAATTATTCTTTTATATTATAACCATATAGTATATTTCATGTTTTGTAAAGGTTATTCACTTCTTTTAAGGTAAGGTTTGTGGAAGGGAGTATTCGGCTTGCCATGCCATTTATACAAATATTCAAATGGACAACATTTTGAGCATAATATATAAGATGTATGACAATAAATTACCAGGTCAAAAACAAATTTTATAAACGTTCCTCACTTGTAGGAATTACATAGCTGCTGCACAGTTATAAATGGCTTGCCACAACTGTGTGCTAATATTGCCACAAGAGGGCAACAATCAGTCAAAAAAGGAAAGCTATCATTTTCTATATGTACAGAAAGTATATTTGATTGTGTATGTATCATTTTCTGTAACTTGAGGATCCAATAATCTAGAATATTTGGTAATCTGGGACCCAGTGGATTAAAGGGAATGATATAAATATACTGTGTGTGTGTATATAAGTATACATTAAACCTATTTCTTTATTTCTCACGAAGTCCAATTGAAGCATATAAAAATGTGTTTCATCTGCCCCACGGCTGGAGTGTACACAGCTTCTCACAGGTCCTGCACAGCACATGATCTTTCCTTTTCACTTCTAGATTATCCCTATGGGGGTGTAAGGGCTCATGCACATGGCTTTTGCCCGGCCGTTCCGTGCATTTGGGTTTGCAATTTGCGGTTCCCAATGCATGGGCCAGATCCATGCGGCTGTCACAGATGGATCCAGAACCATTCAACTTGAGTGGGTCTGTGATCCATCTATAACGCAAAAAAAATAAAAATTATATTTTTTGCAGTGCCGAGGCATGGAGAGAAACCCCACGGAAGATCTCCATATTGCTTCCATGGTGTTCCGTGCCTCCGTTCCGCACCGCACCTTCAAGATTACGGACCCATTCAAGTGAATGGGTCCGCATCTGTGATGTGGTGCAAAAACGGCCCATGTATCATGGACCCGCTAGTTACAGGCCACAAAACAGGTATAAGCATGATCCTTTATGAAGAGGATGTGGATCTGATATGTCTACTGAACAGATCTGACTTGGGACTACTCCTAAGCGCATTATCTAAGTACTTCCCTGGTATTCCCCCTTTAGCCCTATACAAGGTTCTGGAGTCTGGATCAGGGGAACCACCAGACTGCTTGCAGCAGTTTCTGTTCAGTAGACTGGTGAGCCATGGCGGTCCAGAGACATCAATGCAAAATACTGAAGGACAAACTGAAGTCAGGGACAAGCCAAGGTCAGGGAAGGCAGAGTATGAGCAATCCAAGGCCAGTCCAAGGGTCAGGGCAGGCAGGTCAAGGTCAGTACAGAGATCAAGCAGAGGTCACATGAGGCAGTGAAGGGTCAAATCTGGAGTCAGGCAGAAGTTGGTACACAAGAGAGCAAACATAAAAAGTAGCTCTCCTTTGCAGGAAAACAGGCAACTAGAACTATTGCTTGCGTACCCTCACACAAAGAAAGAGGAGTTAAATACCCTAGGCTAGGAAGCCATAGGCTAGGGAAGAGTAAAGTGCACACATGCTGGTCATTTAGGAGCGAGGAGGAGCAGCTGAGGTGGTGGCAGCAGCAGAAGCCATATGGTACATGTTGGCAGGTAGGCAGCAGCATGATGGAGGCAACAGCAGCCGTACGGAACATGATGGTAGACAGGCCGCAGCAGTGGTATGAAGGTGACAGCAGCATGATGGAAGCAGCAGCCACTGTACGGAACGTGTTGGGAGACAGCAGCAGCGGCATGATGGAGGCAGCAGCCGTATGGAATATGATGGTAGGCAGGTTGCAGCAGTGGCAGAATGGTGGCAACAGCAGCAGCCATACAGAACATTATGGTAGGCAGGCGACAGGATGGCAGGCAGGCAGATATCAGCAGTGGCAAGATGGGGTACTGTCTGCAATGACAGATCTATTCATCTGCCTCAGCTAGAGAAGTATGAATAAATCATCCTGAATTTTTACAAAAGTGATGTTTTGGACACTGGCAGAGGACAACTTGGTCAGTTTGGGTGCCATCACGCCCCCTGTGGTGTTGAAAACCCTCTCTGAGATTACACTGGAGGCTTGGCAAGAAAGGAGAAAGAGAGCATGCTGTCATCAGACTGCTTGATGTCAATGATACACCTGTCACTGCGTAAGCAAGTGAGCATACAGGTCCCCATTGTGGCCAGTGTGCCTGAGGAGACAGTTCTTTTTGGCTCCACCCCCACTGAGATGATTGGGTGTCTTGGCCCATGCCATCATCATCATCATCCTCCTCTTGCTTCTCCACCTCTGATTCAGACTCCTCCTCCTCTTGCAGTGGCAGCTCTTCTTCCTCCTACTCCATGGCAGTTTCTTCTTGTGGGTCCCCTACAGCTACAGGGCGGGCAGAAATATGTGTTAGCTGTTCTTGTTCTGCCGTCATCCCCTGCTGCACAAGCGTCAGTGTCTGTTCTAAGATAAATATGAGGGAGATGAGATCATTAATGCTGCAGTTGTCCCTGCTGAAAACTTTGTGGCATCTTCGAAAGGGTTTAGCACTCTACAGGCATCTCGGAAGAGCTACCACTGCCTGATTTCGTAACACATGCTTCCTGCTGCTGAGGCTGCATGAAAAAAATTGTTCACACTTTCCGCTGCTCATACAGATGCTTGAACATTTGCAATGTTGAATTCCTGCAAGTTGGAACATTGGGGATTAAGAGGTGTAGTGGTAGACCAGTCTGTCGCTGCAAGTCTAGGAGAGCATTTGAATGGTTGAAATGTGAAAACAGTCTCCTAGACAGAGTGGCATTACCATTCCTACACTCTGCTATTGTCTCTAATGAGTTAACCATAATATCATTTGTGTATTTATTCCAGGTCCTCCTACATTGTGCATTCCTAATCTTGCTTCGAAGCTGTTTTGCACATGTAATGTGCCTGGTTCACCAACAGGTGGCAGCATATATGGCAGAGAGATCTTTAGATAGAATGGAACTTACCATTCCATTCTCCCCTTTTGGGCAGATATGGGCTAGTCCCATTTCCTACCAAGGGAGGGGGAGCAGGAAGTGTCTAGGGAGTCTAAGCCAGGCCAGTTTCAGATCCAGACTTTCCTCCAGAAGGAGGGAACCATAGAGCACCATGACTCTTTGCAGATTTACCTACAGAGTGTTACGAGGGGTCAACAGGCAAAGGCACTCCACTCCAGAGAAACCAGAACAGTCCTAAAGTCCAGCGACCAGAATGGAGGTGAGTTTAGCACAGCAGAGAGATAGAAAGTAGAGTACTCAAGTTTGCCTGCCAGTTTATGCCAAATCCTGCTGGAACCAAGAGAAAGCCTGAATATTGTCTGGATAAAAGTGGATACACTTTATAAAGTCTGGACTCCATCTTGTTCTCCATCTCCACCATTATTCTCCCCTTTATTGCTTTGGAGCCTACGGTATCCAGGTAGGAGCACCATGACACACACAGGACTATTAAGGCCGCACCACACCACTCAGCATCCTAAAAACCTGGTACACGTTTGGCCCTGGGGCTGGGGACTGGGGGATACCTTGCCCCCCCCCCAGTAAAATGATTTCTGCGGGCCCACTGTATAGCTACATGCAAATATTACCTTCCCAGGTGTCAACTGTGGCATGTACAGTCAGGTCCATAAATATTGGGACATTGATACAATTCTAACATTTTTGGCTCTATACACCACCACAATGGATTTGAAATTAAACAAACAAGATGTGCTTTAACTGCAGACTGCTTTAATTTGAGGGTATTAACATCCAAATCAGGTCAACAGTGTAGGGATGACAACAGTTTGCATATGTGCCTCCCACTTGTTAAGGATCCAAAAGTAATGGGACAGAATAATAATCATAAATCAAACTTTCACTTTTTAATACTTGGTTGCAAATCCTTTGCAGTCAATTACAGTACAGCCTAAAGTCTGGAACGCATAGAAATCACCATACGCTGGGTTTCATCCCTGGTGATGCTCTGCCAGGCCTCTACTGCAACTGTCTTCAGTTCCTGCTTGTTCTTGGGGCATTTTCCCTTCAGTTATGTCTTCAGCAAGTGAAATGCATGCTCAATCGGATTCAGGTCAGGTCATTGACTTGGCCATTGCATACAATTCCACTTCTTTCCCTTAAAAAACTCGTTGGTTGCTTTTTCAGTATGCTTTAGGTCATTGTCCATCTGCACTGTGAAGCGCCGTCCAATGAGTTCTGAAGCATTTGGCTGAATATGAGCAGATAATATTGCCCGAAACGCTTCAGTATTCATCCTGATGCTTTTGTCAGTAGTCACATCATCAATAAATACAAGAGAACCAGTTCCATTGGCAGCCATACATGCCCACGCCATGACACTACCACCACTATGCTTCACTGATGAGGTGGCATGCTTAGGATCATGAGCATTTCCTTTCCTTCTCCATACTCTTCTCTTCCCATCACTCTGGTACAAGTTGATCTTGGTCTCATCTGTCCATAGGATGTTGTTCCAGAACTGTGAAGGCTTTTTTAGATGTCGTTTGGCAATCTCTAATCTAGCCTTCCTGTTTTTGAGGCTCACCAATGGTTTACATCTTGTGGTGAACCCTCTGTATTCACTCCGGAGAAGGCTTCTCTTGATTGTTGACTTTGACACACATACACCTACCTCCTGGAGAGTGTTCTTGATCTGGCCAACTGTTGTGAAGGGTGTTTTCTTCACCAGGAAAAGAATTCTTCGGTAATCCACCACAGTTATTTTATGTGGTCTTTCGGGTCTTTTGGTGTTGCTGAGCTCACCAGTGCGTTCCTTCTTTTTAAGAATGTTCGAAACAGTTGTTTTGGCCACGCCTAATGTTTTTGCTATCTCTCTGATGGGTTTGTTGTGTTTTTTCAGCCTAATGATGGCTTGCTTCACTGATAGTGACAGCTCTTTGGATCTCATCTTGAGAGTTGACAGCAACAGATTCCAAATGCAAATAGCACACTTGAAATAAACTCTGGACCTTGTATCTGCTCATTGTAATTGGGATAATGAGGGAATAAAACACACCTGCCCATGGAACAGCTGAGAAGCCAATTGTCCCATTACATTTGGTCCCTTAACAAGTGGGAGGCACATATGCAAACTGTTTTAATTCATACACTGTTCACCTGATTTGGATGTAAATACCCTCAAATTAAAGCTGACAGTCTGCAGTTAAAGCACATCTTGTTTGTTTCATTTCAAATCCATTGTGGTGGTGTATAGAGCCAAAAAATGTAGAATTGTGTTGATGTCCCAATATTTATGGACCTGACTGTATCTTGCCACACAGCGAGAATCACAGGGAGCTGCCCACATTCTCAGCCATGTGTGAGTACAAGGCAGGGATGTGTTTTTTTTTAAAAATAATGGGAGCTAGGTATCTTCCATTGAGGCTCCGCACATGCCATCAGCTCCCTAAATGCAGCAGGCTCTGCTTAATGGTACTGCAGCAACTGCACCGTCAGCAACTTGGCCATGTTGAAATTAAACTTGTGCAAGCCATGCATTCAACTATCGATGGCTGATGATAGAACAGAGGAGGAGGAGTCTGAGTGGGAGAGGCAGAAAGCAAGGATGATGAAAGACACCGCACTGCCCATGGATGCAGCCTGGCTTCTGCAAGAATGAGGGAACTCATATTGCAGTAGCTGGCTGCCACCTGATTTTGCCCACATGATGGGGTGATGCCGCTTGATGTGCTTCAATAGAGCTGTGGTTGCCTACGTTTGTGTTTGCCTGCCCACGGTTTATTTTGTTGATGCCGAGCTTGCATAGACTTTTGTCTTCTGGCAATGTGGAGAAAATGTCAGGAGATACTCGCACAGAGATAGAGGCAGCTGAGATTGCCTTAGCTCTGGCATGTTTTGGGCCCAACCCATCTACAGTGTCAGTGGCATTACCAGATCCCTAAGCAGTCATGGTCCTGAATGTTCTTTAGGAAGTACGTTGCCTTTGTTCTTTATTGCTGCTGCCGTCAACACCCTCCTCTGATGTTGCCTCCTCCTCCTCAGTACCCTGATCCGGCTCCCAGGTCCTGTCCATTACACGTGTCATCGGAGTCCTCACTCTCCCTGACACTTTTATCAGACTGTGAGATATCATAGTGGGTTCCTTGGCCCCCCTCCTCTGCTCTGCATTTGCCCCGACTGACACTGACACTGCCCCCACCGCCAATACCATAAGTACGTGTGCCACTACTACCACCTTTAACACAGCTATGCATGGAATCTCCAGTCTCCTCCTGAATTTCCTCTTCAGGGCAATACAAATGCTGACTGCTCTGCCGTAGGGTGTGGTGTTTTTCTTTTGTCACTTCTTAGTAAAAAGGATGTCGCCTTAATAAACGGGGCAGTGAAGACAGAGAGGACTCCACTGAATTCCTTCTCTGGAACTGCAAGGAGGAGGAGCAGGAGGTACCCTGTGACTCCTTGCTCCACGTTACAGACTCAGAAGTCACCTCCACGTCATCCTGCTGCAACTGAGAGGAGGACTGAGCTATCCATTCCACAATCTCATCCTTTTTATCCTCAATGATAGTGTTGAGCCTTTATGAAGCCATCAGGGACAACTACAGCCTACTGCTACTTCTGGCTGGATAGCTGGTGCTTCTATTACCCACGATCTGGTTATGGGTCTTTTGTATGGAACCCTTCCATATCACCGAAATTTTTTAGCCTAAATGCACACAGTCACACAACATATGGAACAGTTTGCAAATCTGTTTTCTGGAACTTAAAATAACAGGAGGTGCAATGCAATACAATGCCCTTCCCTTTCCACAAACACACTGAAGACACTGCTACTGACCGTTGACTTTGGAAATAATGCAGTATCTGCGCCAATTACAGATTTTAGCCTAATATCTTTGGTGCATTAAAATATGCAGATACAGAAAAAAAGCCTTCTCAAGTGTAAAACATAAGTTGTCAACCTACTATGCAATTTCCCCCCACAGTCCCACAGCACCAACACTTGAAGTGCCTGGAGACGCACCAACTCGGATTTCAGACTAGTTTTTCACGTTATCACTCAGAGATATAACCATCCACTACCCTTTGTACTATTAGACATTAGAGTTGAGCGAATACCTGGATGTTCGGGTTCGAGAAGTTCGGCCGAACTTCCCGGAAATGTTCGGGTTCGGGATCCGAACCCGACCCGAACTTCGTCCCGAACCCGAACCCCATTGAAGTCAATGGGGACCCGAACTTTTCGGCACTAAAAAGGCTGTAAAACAGCCCAGGAAAGAGCTAGAGGGCTGCAAAAGGCAGCAACATGTAGGTAAATCCCCTGCAAACAAATGTGGATAGGGAAATGAATTAAAATAAAAATAAAAATTAAAAAAATTAACCAATATCAATTGGACAGAGGTCCCATAGCAGAGAATCTGGCTTCACGTCAGCAGAGAATCAGTCTCTTCATGCCATAGCAGAGAATCTGGCTTCATGTCAGCAGAGAATCAGTCTCTTCATGCCATAGCAGAGAATCTGGCTTCATGTCAGCAGAGAATCAGTCTTCATGTCATAGCAGAGAATCAGGCATCATGTCACCCACCACTGGAACAGGCCACTGTCACATATTTAGGCCCCGGCACCCAGACAGAGGAGAGAGGTCCCGTAACAGAGAATCTGGCTTCATGTCAGCACAGAATCAGTCTTCATGTCATAGCAGAGAATCAGGCTTCACGTCACCCACCACTGGAAGAGGCCACTGTCACACATTTAGGCCCTGGCACCCAGACAGAGGAGAGAGGTCCCGTAACAGAGAATCTGGCTTCATGTCAGCACAGAATCAGTCTTCATGTCATAGCAGAGAATCAGGCTTCACGTCACCCACCACTGGAAGAGGCCACTGTCACATATTTAGGCCCTGGCACCCAGACAGAGGAGAGAGGTCCCGTAACAGAGAATCTGGATTCATATCAGCACAGAATCAGACTTCATGTCATAGCAGAGAATGAGGCTTCACGTCACCCACCACTGGAACAGGCCACTGTCACACATTTAGGCCCCGGCACCCAGACAGAGGAGAGAGGTCCCGTAACAGAGAATCTGGCTTCATGTCAGCACAGAATCAGTCTTCATGTCATAGCAGAGAATTAGGCTTCACGTCACCCACCACTGGAACAGGGCAATGTCACATATTTAGGCCCCAGCACCCAGACAGAGGAGAGAGGTCCCGTAACAGAGAATCTGGCTTCATGTCAGCACAGAATCAGTCTTCATGTCATAGCAGAGAATCAGGCTTCACGTCACTCACCACTGGAAGAGGCCACTGTCAACATTTAGGCCCTGGCACCCAAACAGAGGAGAGAGGTCCCGTAACAGAGAATCTGGCTTCATGTCAGCACAGAATCAGTCTTAATGTCATAGCAGAGAATCAGGCTTCATGTCACCCACCACTGGAAGAGGCCACTGTCACACATTTAGGCCCTGGCACCCAGACAGAGGAGAGAGGTCCCGTAACAGAGAATCTGGCTTCATGTCAGCACAGAATCAGTCTTCATGTCATAGCAGAGAATCAGGCTTCACGTCACCCACCACTGGAACAGGCCACTGTCACATATTTAGGCCCCGGCACCCAGATAGAGGAGAGAGGTCCCGTAACAGAGAATCTGGCTTCATGTCAGCACAGAATCAGTCTTCATGTCATAGCAGAGAATCAGGCTTCACATCACCCACCACTGGAAGAGGCCACTGTCACACATTTAGGCCCTGGCACCCAGACAGAGGAGAGAGGTCCCGTAACAGAGAATCTGGCTTCATGTCAGCAGAGAATCAGTCTTCATGTCATAGCAGAGAATCAGGCTTCACGTCACCCACCACTGGAAGAGGCCACTGTCACACATTTAGGCCCTGGCACCCAGACAGAGGAGAGAGGTCCCGTAACAGAGAATCTGGCTTCATGTCAGCACAGAATCAGTCTTCATGTCATAGCAGACAATCAGGCTTCACGTCACCCACCACTGGAAGAGGACACTGTCACAATGTCACACATTTAGGCCCTGGCACCCAGACAGAGGAGAGAGGTCCCGTAACAGAGAATCTGGCTTCATGTCGGCACAGAATCAGTCTTCATGTCATAGCAGAGAATCAGGCTTCACGTCACCCACCACTGGAAGAGGCCACTGTCACACATTTAGGCCCTGGCACCCAGACAGAGGAGAGAGGTCGCGTAACAGAGAATCTGGCTTCATATCAGCACAGAATCAGTCTTCATGTCATAGCAGAGAATCAGGCTTCACGTCCCCCACCACTGGAAGAGGCCACTGTCACACATTTAGGCCCTGGAACCCAGACAGAGGAGAGAGGTCCCGTAACAGAGAATCTGGCTTCATGTCAGCACAGAATCAGTCTTCATGTCATAGCAGAGAATCAGGCTTCACGTCACCCACCACTGGAAGAGGCCACTGTCACACATTTAGGCCCTGGCACCCAGACAGAGGAGAGAGGTCCCGTAACAGAGAATCTGGCTTCATGTCAGCACAGAATCAGTCTTCATGTTATAGCAGAGAATCAGGCTTCACGTCACCCACCACTGGAACAGGCCACTGTCACATATTTAGGCCCCGGCACCCAGACAGAGGAGAGGTCCATTCAACTTTGGGTTGCCCCGCAATATAATGGTAAAATGAAAATAAAAATAGGATTGAATGAGGAAGTGCCCTGGAGTACAAAAATATATGGTTAAGGGGAGGTAGTTAATGTCTAATCTGCACAAGGGATGGACAGGTCCTGTGGGATCCATGCCTGGTTCATTTTTATGAACGTCAGCTTGTCCACATTGGCTGTAGACAGGCGGCTGCGTTTGTCTGTAATGACGCCCCCTGCCGTGCTGAATACACATTCAGACAAAACGCTGGCCGCCGGGCAGGCCAGCACCTCCAAGGCATAAAAGGCTAGCTCTGGCCACGTGGACAATTTGGAGACCCAGAAGTTGAATGGGGCCGAACCATCAGTCAGTACGTGGAGGGGTGTGCACAGGTACTGTTCCACCATGTTAGTGAAATGTTGCCTCCTGCTAACACGTTCCGTATCAGGTGGTGGTGCAGTTAGCTGTGGCGTGGTGACAAAACTTTTCCACATCTCTGCCATGCTAACCCTGCCCTCAGAGGAGCTGGCCGTGACACAGCTGCGTTGGCGACCTCTTGCTCCTCCTCTGCCTTCGCCTTGGGCTTCCACTGGTTCCCCTGTGACATTTGGGAATGCTCTCAGTAGTGCATCTACCAACGTGCGCTTGTACTCGCGCATCTTCCTATCACGCTCCAGTGTAGGAAGTAAGGTGGGCACATTGTCTTTGTACCGGGGATCCAGCAGGGTGGCAACCCAGTAGTCCGCACACGTTAAAATGTGGGCAACTCTGCTGTCGTTGCGCAGGCACTGCAGCATGTAGTCGCTCATGTGTGCCAGGCTGCCCAGAGGTAAGGACAAGCTGTCCTCTGTGGGAGGCGTATCGTCATCGTCCTGTGTTTCCCCCCAGCCACGCACCAGTGATGGGCCCGAGCTGCTTTGGGTGCCACCCCGCTGTGAACATGCTTCATCCTCATCCTCCTCCACCTCCTCCTCATCCTCATCCTCGTCCTGTCTGGCCACATTTGTACCTGGCCTCTGGTGTTGCAAAAAACCTCCCTCTGAGTCACTTCGAAGAGACTGGCCTGAAAGTGCTAAAAATGACCCCTCTTCCTCCTCTTCCTCCTGGGCCACGTCCTCTTCCATCATCGCCCTAAGTGTTTTCTCAAGGAGACATAGAAGTGGTATTGTAACGCTGATAACGGCGTCATCGCCACTGGCCATGTTGGTGGAGTACTCGAAACAGCGCAACAGGGCACACAGGTCTCGCATGGAGGCCCAGTCCATGGTGGTGAAGTGGTGCTGTTCCGCAGTGCGACTGACCCGTGCGTGCTGCAGCTGAAACTCCACTATGGCCTGCTGCTGCTCGCACAGTCTGTCCAGCATGTGCAAGGTGGAGTTCCACCTGGTGGGCACGTCGCATATGAGGCGGTGAGCGGGAAGGCCGAAGTTACGCTGTAGCACAGACAGGTGATCAGCGGCAGGGTGTGAACGCCGGAAGCGCGAACAGACGGCCCGCACTTTATGCAGCAGCTCTGACATGTCGGGGTAGTTGCAAATAAACTTCTGCACCACCAAATTCAGCACATGCGCCAGGCAAGGGATGTGCGTCAAACCGGCTAGTCCCAGAGCTGCAACGAGATTTCGCCCATTATCGCACACCACCAGGCCGGGCTTGAGGCTCACCGGCAGCAACCACTCGTCGGTCTGTTGTTCTATACCCCGCCACAACTCCTGTGCGGTGTGGGGCCTGTCCCCCAAACATATGAGTTTCAGAACGGCCTGCTGATGTTTACCCCGGGCTGTACTGAAGTTGGTGGTGAAGGTGTGTGGCTGACTGGATGAGCAGGTGGAAGAAGAGGAGGAGGAAGCTGAGTAGTAGGAGGAGGAGACAGGAGGCAAAGAATGTTGCCCTGCGATCCTTGGCGGCGGAAGGACGTGCGCCAAACAGCTCTCCGCCTGGGGCCCAGCCGCCACTACATTTACCCAGTGTGCAGTTAGGGAGATATAGCGTCCCTGGCCGTGCTTACTGGTCCACGTATCTGTGGTTAGGTGGACCTTGCCACAGATGGCGTTGCGCAGTGCACACTTGATTTTATCGGACACTTGGTTGTGCAGGGAAGGCACGGCTCTCTTGGAGAAGTAGTGCCGGCTGGGAACAACATACTGTGGGACAGCAAGCGACATGAGCTGTTTGAAGCTGTCTGTCTCCACCAGCCTAAATGACAGCATTTCATAGGCCAGTAGTTTAGAAATGCTGGCATTCAGGGCCAGGGATCGAGGGTGGCTAGGTGGGAATTTACGCTTTCTCTCAAATGTTTGTGAGATGGAGAGCTGAACGCTGCCGTGTGACATGGTTGAGATGCTTGGTGACGCAGGTGGTGGTGTTGGTGGTACATCCCATGTTTGCTGGGCGGCAGGTGCCAACGTTCCTCCAGAGGCGGAGGAAGAGGCTGAGGCTGCAGCAGCAGCAGAGGCCGAGGCGGCAGCAGCAGAAGAGGTAGCAGGGGGAGCCTGAGTGACTTCCTTGTTTTTAAGGTGTTTACTCCACTGCAGTTCATGCTTTGCATGCAGGTGCCTGGTCATGCAGGTTGTGCTAAGGTTCAGAACGTTAATGCCTTGCTTCAGGCTCTGATGGCACAGCGTGCAATCCACTCGGGTCTTGTCGTCAGCACATTGTATGAAGAAGTGCCATGCCAGGGAACTCCTTGAAGCTGCCTTTGGGGTGCTCGGTCCCAGATGGCGGCGGTCAGTAGCAGGCGGAGTCTCTTGGCGGCGGGTGTTCTGATTTTGCCCACTGCTCCCTCTTTTGCTACGCTGTTGGCTCGGTCTCACCACTGCCTCTTCCTCCGAACTGTGAAAGTCAGTGGCACGACCTTCATTCCTTGTGGGGTCTAGGACCTCATCGTCCTCTGCATCGTCTTCCACCCAGTCTTGATCCCTGACCTCCTGTTCAGTCTGCACACTGCAGAAAGACGCAGCAGTTGGCACCTGTGTTTCGTCATCATCAGAGACGTGCTGAGGTGGTATTCCCATGTCCTCATCATCAGGAAACATAAGTGGTTGTGCGTTAGTGCATTCTATCTCTTCCACCCCTGGGGAAGGGCTAGGTGGATGCCCTTGGGAAACCCTGGCAGCAGAGTCTTCAAACAGCATAAGAGACTGCTGCATAACTTGAGGCTCAGACAGTTTCCCTGATATGCATGGGGGTGATGTGACAGACTGATGGGCTTGGTTTTCATGCGCCATCTGTGCGCTTTCTGCAGAAGACTGGGTGGGAGATAATGTGAACGTGTTGGATGCACTGTCGGCCACCCAATTGACTAATGCCTGTACCTGCTCAGGCCTTACCATCCTTAGAACGGCATTAGGCCCCACCAAATATCCCTGTAAATTCTGGCGGCTACTGGGACCTGAGGTAGTTGGTACACTAGGACGTGTGGCTGTGGCAGAACGGCCACGTCCTCTCCCAGCACCAGAGGGTCCACTAACACCACCACGACCATGTCCACGTCCGCGTCCCTTACTAGATGTTTTCCTCATTGTTCCCGTTCACCACAATTTTGAAAATGGCAAATTTGGGAATAGTTTTTCAACCCAGAACAAAAACTGTGCTTTTACGGTCACTACAAATAATTTGACCAGCTAAAACAGTACTGATTTGGAGGAATCTAAATGTCAGGGCTATTTTTTAGGCGCTGTGTGACAGGTATACCTTTAATCACAGAATTAGACTTGTATCTGCACTGTAGCGTGTGTGTTAAGTTTTTCAGAATGACACTATCAGCACCTTGAATCTAATATACCCTTTTTGGGATAGATTTAAAGTAGGCCTGATATAGCAGAAACTACTAATTTTGAAAATGGCAAATTTAGGAATAGTTTTTCAACCCAGAACAAAAACTGTGCTTTTACGGTCACTACAAATAATTTGACCAGCTAAAGCAGTACTGATTTGGAGGAATATAAATGTCAGGGCTATTTTTTAGGCGCTGTGTGACAGGTATACCTTTAATCACAGAATTAGACTTGTATCTGCACTGTAGCGTGTGTGTTAAGTTTTTCAGAATGACACTATCAGCACCTTGAATCTAATATACCCTTTTTGGGATAGATTTAAAGTAGGCCTGATATAGCAGAAACTACTAATTTTGAGAATGGCAAATTTGGGAATAGTTTTTCAACCCAGAACAAAAACTGTGCTTTTACGGTCACTACAAATAACTTGACCAGCTAAAACAGTACTGATTTGGAGGAATATAAATGTCAGGGCTATTTTTTAGGCGCTGTGTGACAGGTATACCTTTAATCACAGAATTAGACTTGTATCTGCACTGTAGCGTGTGTGTTAAGTTTTTCAGAATGACACTATCAGCACCTTGAATCTAATATACCCTTTTTGGGATAGATTTAAAGTAGGCCTGATATAGCAGAAACTACTAATTTTGAGAATGGCAAATTTGGGAATAGTTTTTCAACCCAGAACAAAAACTGTGCTTTTACGGTCACTACAAATAACTTGACCAGCTAAAACAGTACTGATTTGGAGGAATATAAATGTCAGGGCTATTTTTTAGGCGCTGTGTGACAGGTATACCTTTAATCACAGAATTAGACTTGTATCTGCACTGTAGCGTGTGTGTTAAGTTTTTCAGAATGACACTATCATCACCTTGAATCTAATATACCCTTTTTGGGATAGATTTAAAGTAGGCCTGATATAGCAGAAACTACTAATTTTGAGAATGGCAAATTTGGGAATAGTTTTTTAACCCAGAACAAAAACTGTGCTTTTACGATCACTACAAATAACTTGACCAGCTAAAACAGTACTGATTTGGAGGAATATAAATGTCAGGGCTATTTTTTAGGCGCTGGGTGACAGGCTCAACTTGCCCCTGATGTAGTATATGGCCAAAAAATAACCACACTATTGATGGTTAAATGCACTTGGTGGTAGCTTGTGCTGGCGCACCACAAGCCACAAAATGGCCGCCGATCACCCCAGAAAAAAGTGATATAAAAACGCTCTGGGCAGCCTAAAAAAAGTGAGCAATTCAATATCAGCACTTCAATGATCCACAGCTGGAGATCGATCACTGAATTAAGTCTTTTGGAGGAGTTAATCTGCCTAATCTCGCCCTAACGTCGCAGCAGCAACCTCTCCCTATGCTTGAATCAGCAGAGTGACGTGCAGCGCTACGTGACCCAAGCTTATATAGAGGCTGGGTCACATGCTGCACTGGCCAATCACAGCCATGCCAATAGTAGGCAAGGCTGTGATGGCCTCTTGGGGCAAGTAGTATGACGCTTGTTGATTGGCTGCTTTGTAGCCTTTCAAAAAGCGCCAAGAATGCGCCAAACACCGAACCCGAACCCAGACTTTTACGAAAATGTTCAGGTTTGGGTCCGTGTCACGGACACCCCAAAATTCGGTACGAACCCGAACTATACAGTTCGGGTTCGCTCATCCCTATTAGACATACTAATGTTTTTTTTTCTCACTTAAAAAATACTGAAGTGCCTGTAGATGCACCAACACAGATTTCGGACTAGTATTTTATGTTATCACTCAGACTGGTATTAACTGCTACCCTTTGTATTGTAAGACACACTAATATGCTATTTTTCCAAATTTAAACAAAAATATATTTTTTTAAATGTGTCTGGAGATGCACCGACACAGATTTCAGCCTAGCATTTCACATTATCACTCAGAGACGTAAACCGCTCACTAACCTTTGTAATGTGAGACACACTAATTTGCTATTTTTCCAAACTTAAACAAAAATAAATACATTTGAAGTGCCTGCAGATGCACCAACATGGATTTTGACCACATCATCACATTGGACGGGCGCGGTGATGTCTTCAGTGATCAGGTCACTTCGTCCGGCCAGCGTGATGATGTGGTGACGTCAGCACGTGCAAGATTTGGCATGTTTGTGCTAATTAAGATGGCTACGATAGCCTCTCCACAAGCAAATGGATGATGCAGAAAAAAGACAGGCACTCGATGGGCTCGCATGCCGCACCGCCATACGCAAATAGCTATATGATTTGGTTCGAGAAAAATTTTGTATACATATATTTATTATATATACAGCATTGTATATTTTGGCGTCGCTTTATAGATGACATTTTTTGCGTATGGCGGGGCGGCATCGAGTCCCTCTATAAGTTTTGCCAGGAGTTGAACAACATATGGCCAGAGTTATCTTTTACAATTCAAAGTGATTTACATCAGATTAATTTTCTTGACACACTGGTGATAAAGGGTCAGGATAATCAGATACATACTGATTTATATATAAAAAAAAATGATAAGAATAGTTTGTTACATTATTCAAGTAACTATTCACCATTTGTCAAGAAATCTCTACCGTATTCACAGTTTAAGCGGGTAAAGAGAATTGTATCAGATGAACCTGTTAGGGATATTAGATTGAGTGAAATGGCAGAGAAATTTTCTTCCAGAGGCTATCCTAGATCTCTGTTAGATTCTGAATTAAAGAAATGTACTAGTCAATTGGAGATTCAAAAGTCCAGTAGGGTCAATAAACGTTTACCCTTCATTGTGAAATATCATCCGTGGATAAATAAATTTCGCCATGTCATAAATAAGCATTGGGGAATTATGCGTGCAGCCTACCCAGACATTATTGAATATTGTGATGTCCCTATGATCTGCTATAAGAGAACCAAAAATATTTGTGATACTATTGTAAAAGCAGACATAGGTGGCACCATAAATATGCCACGCCAGCTTTTTCTTACCACTCCAAAAAAGGGTACCTTTCCTTGTTTACAGAGCGTCCATTGTTCGGCGGTCATTAGAGGTGAAACTTTCTCCCATCCGCACACTGGTAAAAAATTCCCTGTACAAGTTTTTTTTACCTGTGACAGTAATTTTGTTATTTATTTGTTAAAGTGCCCTTGTGGCCTTATATACATTGGTGAGACATCTACCAGAATGAAGGATAGATTTAGCAATCATAAATCTACTATACGGAAGAAAAATCTGTTGTTGCCAGTTCCCCTTCATTTTGATAGATGTTCTCACAATGTTTCACAACTTAGATTCCAAATTATTGAGCAAGTGTTGCCACCGCGAAGAGGTGGCAACAGAGTGCTCATGCTTAAAAAATGAGAAAGTTTCTGGATACATACCTGGCAAACTCTGGAACCTAGAGGTCTCAATCGAGAATACGACTTAAATGCATTTCTGTGAAATACAAAATAATAATTAAAACAAGATTATCTTCTTTTTTTATATATATATTTTTTTTCCTCTTTAGTCACAGAAAAAAGAAAAAGAAAAAATAAAGACAATAGCTAGCTCCAATCTATATGTGAAAAACCCTATATAACATGAGATTTCTATGGATGCTGCTTGCGGCTGTCTTAGGGCTCTTTCACACCTGCGTTATTGTCTTCCGGCATAGAGTTCCGTCGTCGGGGCTCTATGCCGGAAGAATCCTGATCAGGATTATCCTAATGCATTCTGAATGGAGAGTAATCCGTTCAGGATGCATCAGGATGTCTTCAGTTCCGGTACGGAACGTTTGTTGGCCGGAGAAAATACCGCAGCATGCTGCGCTTTTTGCTCCGGCCAAAAATCCGGAACACTTGCCGCAAGGCCGGATCCGGAATTAATGCCCATTGAAAGGCATTGATCCGGATCCGGCCTTAAGCTAAACGTCGTTTCGGCGCATTGCCGGAGCCGACATTTAGCTTTTTCAGAGTGGTTACCATGGCTGCCGGGACGCTAAAGTCCTGACAGCCATGGTAAGTGTAGCGGGGAGCGGGGGAGCAGTGTACTTACCGTCCGTGCGGCTCCCCGGGCGCTCCAGAGTGACGTCAGGGCGCCCCAAGCGCATGGATCACGTGATCGCATGGATCACGTCATCCATGCGCATGGGGCGCTCTGACGTCATTCTGGAGCGCCCGGGGAGCCGCACGGACTGTAAGTATACCGCTCCCCCGCTCCCCGCTCCTACTATGGCAACCAGGACTTTAATAGCGTCCTGGGTGCCATAGTAACACTGAAAGCATTTGGAAGACGGTTCCGTCTTCAAATGCTTTCAGTACACTTGCGTTTTTCCGGATCCGGAGTGTAATTCCGGCAAGTGGAGTACACGCCGGATCCGGACAACGCAAGTGTGAAAGAGGCCTTATACTGTCGGCTTTCTTTCTTTCTCTTTTTTTCTCTCTTCGTAGATTTATATATTTATTTTCTTGACGGACATAAAAATGTAATATTCAGTTGCTGTCATATATAAGCAATGTAATATTCAGTTATACTGTAATTCCATTGCAACTGTATTACAATAATGTATTGAATTACTGCGTTTGATCTATGTAGCAACAATGTTGATAATTGTTGCGCATGATGATATGTTTACTATGGTTGTCATGGTAATGTGACGTCAACACGTTATTCACGTTAAGGGTGGCGCACTATTTAAATTTGTGTTCTGATTAGATGTATTATGCTTGACAAAGGCTCTAACCTGAGCCGAAACACGTGCCGCTTGTTTTCTGCTCTGTTCCTCTGATGCTACATGCTTGAATAAAGCATTATCTTCTACAAACTACTCGATTGCCGGTCTTTTTTTTGCATTACCAAGCGGGCTGTCTTTCCCTGACGCGTGCATCGGGACCTCTGGATACGAGGAGTGCCGTCTGTGTCTATTCTAAAGCAAATGGATGAGGTATGCATTTTTTGTTTTTAACCCCTGATTAACCCCTTAAAGGTCTCAATGTGACTCAGATGGGTTCAATAACGGTAGGTCGCGCGATCACCATTCCCCATCATTGCGCCCACTACATACACTGGAATGCGATTTGTGACAGAGTAATTCATAAAAAATCCAATTTGTTTGTGAACTTCGGCGAAGCAGCTGAATCAAATTTTTGATAACTTCGCTCATCTCTAATCCCAATAATGGATCTGATAATCTGCCCGTATAGATAGGCCCTTACTGGTCACCAACAATTTAAATAGGGGTCAGGGGAGAATAGAGCGGCTCCACCAATAGAGCTAGAAGCAACAACGAAAGCTGGATCTCACTCCTGAGTTGGATACATGCCTGAAATAGGGGATGAAAAGACAAATTGAAAATTACATTTTAATATGCATAGAGGTAGGGAGGTGACAGGTTTTTGTTGCACAATTTTGATATTTTTTATTTTATTCCTTCTATAAAGTCTACAAGCCATTACAGTACTGTAGTACTACAGTTTTAATTCCAAGCAGTGAATAGGTAATCATTGCCATACAGTAGAAGTTATTCCAATTTAGTTTTAAAGTGAATGCTTATGTAACAGAAAATCTATAAATAATTTCAACATCCAACAAGCCATGGCTGATATACTAAACACCTGTTGTAATAAACAGCAATCCTCCCATGCACATAATGATTTACTGGGAATAGTTTGCATTAAAACCCCACCACGTTGTGCTATAAATAACACGTTACCTGGCATCTCATGGACCCAAAGAGCTTGCCAGATGACCTTACTGACAGGAATGAACTATCCATAAGAGGCATAGAGAGGTAAGCTGAGTGTTCCAGTGGGGATATTACAGCAAGGCTTTACTGCTTACACCAAGAGTTCTATTTCAACCATGTTTGCAATGAGAATTTTCAATTTTATACAATTTAACCATGCACCTTTGCTGTACAACGTTTGATATTGTAGATTTACAGTATATTCTCAATTGACTAGACTAACAGAGGCACAACAATACGTGGTGCAGAGGTTGCAGTCACTCTTGGGGCCTGGAGCATGAAGGGGGCCTATAGGACCCTCAGTCCCATATGAGGAAACCAATTTTATAAATGATGTAGGAAATCTCGGAGGCTCTGTTACACATATAGGGTCCCTGTTCTAAGAGCCTTAAGTTATAACCCTGTTGAGAAATATGCAATTATGAGAAAAACAAAGTACAGTGTGTGACTAAGTCCTCCCCATGAATCAATAGCTTGTAAAACCACCTTTAGCAGCAATAATTCAAAGTACTCATTTTCTGTATGACCTTAACAGTCTAACATAATTCTGGAGGGATTTTGGCCCACTCTTCTTTACAAAGCTGCTTCAGTCCATTGAGGTTTGTGGCATGCACGGCTTTCAGCCATGCCATTGTATATTTGTTGGTGTGCTTGGGATTACTGTCCTGTTGTATGTTTCAGTCAAGCTCTAGCTGTTGGATAGAGAGCCTCACATTTGACTGTAGAATACTTTGTTATACAGAGGAGTTTATTTTTGTCACAATGACTACAAGGTCCTTTGGCTACAAAACATAGCCAAATCATCACCCCCTCCACCACCGTGCTTGACAGTTGGTGTGAGGTATAAGGAACGTATTGTTCCACTTGTGAATAATCTTTCCCACTGCAGAATGAGGGAAATGGCCGTATAATTGATAGGTAGCAACCATTGCTTCTCTAACATCATTGCTAATGTCTATCCTCCTTGGCATTGTGTTTAGCAATGCCTGAATGCTCCAGGCCAGCAAACTACCAAAACCTCTGCTTTTATAGAGGTGGTCACACTTGCTGGTGATCAGTTAATTAAGGGTATTTGATTAGCAGCACCTGGCTGCTACTTATACCACCTTAAAGGGGTGGTCTTGCCTCAGACATTAGGGGCATATCGCTAGGCTATGCCCCCAATGTCTGATAGGTGCGGGTCCCACCTTGGGAGTGCCGAAAATACCTGAGAGAACCTGCTATTTTCGGCAGACCTAGAGAAATGAATTGGAAGCACACCACACAAGCATGGCCACTGCTCCATTCACTTCTATGGGGCTTGCGAGATAGTGATCAGCTATTTTTGGCGCTCCCATATGAATAAATGGAGGGCGGCCAGGCATGCACGGTGCCCCCTCCTTCACTTTATGGGCTCCATTCTAAAAATAGGTAGGGGTCCCAGAGGTGAGACCCGCATCTATCAGACATTGGGCGCATAGCCTAGCAATATGTCCCCAATGTCTGAGGTGAGACAACCCCTTTAATTCCTATGGAAGCAGTAAGGATTTAATTTTTCACACACAGTTCCTGCATTTTTGGCTTGTTTTTTGTTAAATAAATACTGGCACTGTGTAATTTTCCATGTGTTTTTGTTCGTCTAAGATTGCATTTATCAAATTTTCAGACCTTCTACGGACCAGATTGTTTTTTTATTACATCCCGATACGTAAAACCATAGAATTCAAAGAGGGTATACTTTTTATCATGATTGTATGCACAGATAAAGAAGTCTTTAAAAGGGTAGTCTGGTGGATTACAGTTTTTCTAATTGCTCTACGCTGTAAAATAATTTAAAAAAAGTCATACTTACCCTTTCAATCCTCTACTGCCATCATTTTGATGTCTCAGGGGCCCTCGTTTGTTCCTGCTTCCATGTCCCTCATGCCACGTAGGAAATGACCAGCCAGCTGATCACAGGGAATGGAAGCGTTGTGGGATCCATGAGGTGAGCATGGCTTATTATTTTATAATTTTTCACCATTTTGAGCCCATTAAAAGAAAATTTTGAATTAAAATTTCTAATGCCTGAAAATAATATCTTCACAGACTATTACCATATTCACAACTGTTAAATCAGCTTTTAACTTTTGAAGTCAAAGTAAACTAGAGAGAATTTGTTTATGCTCTACATGTTTCCAACTGAAAATAGTTGAAGCAGTGCCCTGATCTCCCACTGTTCTGGTGCCAGACGGAGATCACCACGTTCTGCTTCTAACGTTGCTGTGTGTTTCGAAACAGAACTTTATGTTATGATGCAATTCCACAGATACAATGGAAACAATAAGGTTTATGATCATAACTGCATACGTTATGATGCTGTAATACTATAGTTTGCAGAACCTGCAGAGTAAATATTTTTATCTATTCTACAGTAAACTGTGAGTATACTCATGAAATCCCTTAGCTTACATATTTTTCTATGTCTATTCATACGATGTTGAAATAATAATTTTTTTTTAACCTTGCTACCGAGGTACAGATAAAAGTGGAGGGTCTTATCTGGGTACCACAGAACTGCAGACATACCAGAGAAGGACACCAAATGGAAATTGAACACTTTGTAATTCTAGAAAGTTACATCATAAGGCCTCATACACCCGACCGTTAATTTTTTTGCGGTCCGCAAACCGCGGATCCGCAAAAAAACGGAAGCCGCCCGTGTGCCTTCCGCAATCTGCGGAACGGAACGGGCAGCCTATTGTAGAAATGCCTATTCTTGTCCGCAAAACGGACAAGAATAGGACATGTTATATATTTTTTGCGGGGCCACGGAATGGAGCAACGGATGCGGACAGCACACAGAGTGCTGTCCACATCTTTTGCGGCCCCATTGAAGTGAATGGGTCCGCACCCGAGCCGCAAAAACTGCGGGTCGAATGCGGACGCGAAAAACGGTTGTGTGCATGAGGCCTTATTCAACAGCCTGCAAGAAAGAGGTTTTTGCTCTGAAAACAGACCTAGAACTAAATCCATTAAGTTGACATTTTACTTAACCCCTTAATGACTACCCTGTTTGGACAGCAGCTGGTGTGGGTCCTCAGTCTGCAATGACACCTTTTGGTGTCACTCCTGGAGATCTTAGAACTGTTAGCTCTGTGACTGCCACATGATGAAAGAGGACTCCACCCTACGTTGGGGTCACCATGCTTCTTGGTTACTGAGGCACCCCTCTGCTATCAGCCCTAAGGACATACAAAGGATCTCAGGGCTGCCTGTCCAGTATTCCTGCTGTTATTGATGCTGCCATAACAGCAGTCTATATCATCCAGATACATAATATGATGTATTAGCATGTAGGAGTATGCTACTACATTATACATTTAAAATAAAGTCGCAAAACAGTAGTTCCGTAATGAGATAAAAATATTATAAAATGTGTAAAGGTAGCAGAAATATAAAAATTTCATTATTTAGTATAAAATACATTATTGAGCATATATTACACAAAATGAAAACCCTACATATATTAGGTATCTACATGGCCAAAGTTATTCAGCATGAAAGAGGGTGGTCTTTACCCCTGGAAACGAGCATTGTATATTGGGATGGAAAAATAAATCAAGCCAGCAAAGGAGGCAGTGTATTAACTTTGTCTACAGTACATGATAAATGCCATTTTTTGAAGTGAGACCACCCTTTTAAGGGGTGAATGGAAGCATGTTAGAGTGCATTAAAACTACTTTACATTGACTGTTATAAACTAAAGCACATAGATTTCACTTTTACCCCTTAATGCTATATGTTGATGACATACACTCACCTAATGAATTATTAGGAACACCTGTTCTATTTCTCATTAATGCAATTATCTAGTCAACCAATCACATGGCAGTTGCTTCAATGCATTTAGGGGTGTGGTCCTGGTCAAGACAATCTCCTAAACTCCAAACTGAATGTCAGAATGGGAAAGAAAGGTGATTTAAGCAATTTTGAGCGTGGCATGGTTGTTGGTGCCAGACGGGCCGGTCTGAGTATTTCACAATCTGCTCAGTTACTGGGATTTTTATGGAAACCTGGAGTAAAACTGTGTATGTGGAGACTGGAGGACCTACGAGCTTCAATTGGCTGATGTACCTGTGTGCCAAATTTCATGATTGTAAATACAACGGTGCGGATTTCTTTAGTGGACACACACATACACTCAGCTTTATATATTAAATATATATATATATATATATATATACAGTACAGACCAAAAGTTTGGACACACCTTCTCATTCAAAGAGTTTTCTTTATTTTCATGACTATGCAGGCATCAAAACTATGAATTAACACATGTGGAATTATATACATAACAAACAAGTGTGAAACAACTGAAAATATGTCATATTCTAGGTTCTTCAAAGTAGCCACCTTTTGCTTTGATTTCTGCTTTGCACACTCTTGGTATTCTCTTGATGAGCTTCAAGAGGTAGTCCCCTGAAATGGTCTTCCAACAGTCTTGAAGGAGTTACCAGAGATGCTTAGCACTTGTTGGCCCTTTTGCCTTCACTCTGCGGTCCAGCTCACCCCAAACCATCTCGATTGGGTTCAGGTCGGTGACTGTGGAGGCCAGGTCATCTGGCGCAGCACCCCATCACTCTCCTGCATGGTCAAATAGCCCTTACTTTCAAAGTTTTGCCAATTTTTCGGCTGACTGACTGACCTTCATTTCTTAAAGTAATGATGGCCACTCTTTTTCTTTACTTAGCTGCTTTTTTCTTGTCATAATACAAATTCTAACAGTCTATTCTATCCACCTGACTTCTCAACGCAACTGATGGTAACAACCCCATTTATAAGGCAAGAAATCCCACTTATTAAACCTGACAGGGCACAGGTGAAAACCATTTCAGGGGACTACCTCTTGAAGCTCATCAAGAGAATGCCAAGAGCGTGCAAAGCAGTAATCAAAGCAAAAGGTGGCTACTTTGAAGAACCTAGAATATTACATATTTTCAGTTGTTTCACACTTGTTTGTTATGTATATGATTCAACATGTGTTAATTTATAGTTTTGATGCCTTCAGTGTGAATCTACAATTTTCATAGTCATGAAAATAAAGAAAACTCTTTGAATGAGAAGGTGTGTCCAAACTTTTGGTCTGTACTGTACATTAAATGAAATAGATTAAATATACCCGAGCGGGTTCTTTAGCTAATATATATATTTATATATATATTACACTACACATGATTGATATCGCCAGGTCCATAATGATCTGATCTATAATAGGATCACGTTACTTATCCCGAATGGTGACCATAAAAAAAGAAAAACAATGATGGAATTGCAATTTTTCCTCACTTCGCCTACTAAAATGGAATAAAAAGTGATCCAAAAAGTCATATGTACCGCAAAATGGTACCAATAACATCTGCAACCCGTCCTGCAAAAAACAAGCCCTCAGACAGCTACTTCAACAGAAAAATAAAAATGTTGGTATGTGGCGATGAAAAAGAAAACTTATTTTAAATAAAAAATTATTTTATGCTGAAAAATTAGTAAAACATGAAAAAAAACTATATAAATGTGTTATCACCATTACCATATCGAACAACAACATAAATTTATCAGATTATATATATTGCACGGAAAACCCCATAAAAAATAAAAATTTAAAACTGACAGAATTGCAATTTTTACCCCTCACCTCACAAAAAATTATATAAAAAGTGATGGAAAAAGTCATATGTTTCTCCTGTTACCCCTTGTTAAAATGAAACATTTGGGCCTAAAGTGACATTTTCTAGTAAAATATGTCATTTTTCATTTTCACTGCCAAGTGTTTCTTTTTACTATGAAACAAAGTGCTCACTATCCCCTTGAAATATTCCTTAGGGATGTGGTTTCCAACATGGGGTCACTTTTGGGGGTTTTCAGTTTAGGGGTGCATCAGAAGGTCTTCAAATGCAACATGATCTCAGAATATTATTCCAGCAAAATCTGCCCTCCAAAAGCCATATGATGCTCCTTCACTTCTGAGCCCTGCAGTGTGGACATATACAGGAGTTTACAAACACATATGGGGTGTTTCTGTAAACTACAGAATCAGAGTAATAGATATTGAAGTTTGTTTGATTGTAAAACCTTGCTGTTTTACAAGTAAATGGCAAATTTGGCAAAGTAACTTCAAAACTGAACTGGTCCTTTAAAAAATGGGTTTTAGAAATTTTGTCAAAAATGTTTAAATTTGCTTCTAAACTTCTAAGCCTTCTAATGTCCTAAAATAAATAAATTACATTTGCAAAATGATGCCAACATAAAGTGGACATATGGGGAATGTAATCACTATTTTATAAGGTCATGATTAAGACAACACGTTGAAATGCATTGAACTCTTTGTGATTATTATCTGCCATATGGATTTTTAAAGCAATTAATAAACGTGGATGGATTTTACTACGGCCTGGATGCTGGAAGTTGTTTTTCTTTTGAAGGTGAACCTTGGTCCAGTAGTTCTTTGCACAGCCGCAAGACAAGCATGGGTGAGCTGAAGTTTCTGCTTTTGTGTAAACTATTTTAAGAGGTACCACTATCCACTATCCATCTTAAAAGCAGAGACTTTCAAATTTAGAAAATTGGAAATCTTTCCAATTTTTTGGTAAATTTTGGATTTTTTAATAATTAAAAAGGTAAAACTTATCAACTCAAATTTACCACATACATGAACTATGATGCCTCACGAGAAAACATTCTCACAATTGTTTGAATAAGTAAAAGTATTTCAACATTTTTACCACATAAAGTGACACGTCAGATTTCCAAAATTTGGCCTGGTCCTTTCAGCAAACAGCATCTATTAAGTAGAGAAAGTTAATACAAGGCACTTACTAATATATTGTTATTATATATGAGCAAATCGAGCTTCGGATCCAAGATCCGAAGTCGATTTGCTCGAAACTTTGTTTTAATGTTGTATGGAGATCTGTCTCCATACAGCATTAAAATGTATGGGCTCCGGCGACGGAAATTCGCTATCACCGAAGTCTTGTGGGACCACGGTCTAGGCCACCAGAGAGGCCAACGCATTTTACTATAGTGTTCAAGCACAGCCACCACTGCTGGATTACAGGGTGGTCGTAAGCATGGAAATGAGCAGTGTATAATGTGATGGAAAAATGAATCAAGCCAGCAAAGGAAGCAATATGGATCATAACAATACTTTAGTAAGTGGCTTGTATTAACATTCTCTACATAATAAATGTCACTTGCTGAAGTAGACAACCCCTTTAAGGTAAAAAAAAAAAAAGACTCAGTCTTGAAGGGGTTTGTGAGGAATATGGATTAATATTTACTGCCAGCCATGTCCACACACACACCATTTGCTGACAGATAGCAGAGGTAGTGAACTCCACAGGAGGGCGCTGCTTCAAAGCCCCAGCCCTGATTGTCATTTGATTCACCTCTTGGCATGTTCATCAGTGTACATGCAAAATAAGTTCCCACCCCCTAGCCATCTGAGTGTCAGCTGGCAAGGAAGAAAGCCCCAGGGGTCCAGGCTTCAACGAGGCCCCAGGTGGAGAAGGTCACACCTCAATCCACCAGTTTGGAGGCAAGCTAAATTCAGCAGGAAAACCCCCCAGCAGGAGGTATCAGCCCTTGCCAGGATCAAGGATATCTTCCAGACATGTTGGCACCTATATTTCATAAGGAATTATGAATCGCCCGGCCATCGCAGGTGCAAACCGGATACATATTTGTGTCCCGGTGTCCACGATGTACGTGCCCATGGACTTTGTTTAATTGGGGCATGCCAGGGAAAGGATATATAGTTGTAGCTGGAACCCAGGCGGATCAATTGGGCCCAGAAACATCTTCCTGCAACATTCTCGTCTGGGGCTATGAGCCCTGTGGGTCGTTTGCTCCCAGCACCAGAGAAGGAGGGGTGGACCCCACCCATAGGCGGGGAAGGGGAGTGGCCGGCTACAGGTCATAAGCCCATGCAAGCCAGAGGGCAGTGTCTTTCTCTGAAAGGGGGTCACATCGTGCAAATGTGTTTGGAGAGACCTGGAAACCGCTGACATCACCTCCCCCACGTGACTGAAGCCAAGGGCTATTCCACCCTTATGACCCAAAGGAACTTTCATCTACCCGGTAACTGACTTTTACTCTGCTTAACCCTGTTGTACCCAAATAATATGTATCTGTAACCTCAGACCACTGTATATATTCTCTGTGTATATTGTGTTAAATCTAGTGTGCCCTTACGGCGATTAAATATATAATTTAATCTTGTGCTATCTTGTATCTCGATCACGAATCCCCACGTCCGTGTTTTGGCCTAGTTATAAGCTATCGCGGGTTGGTTTCTCACCCTATATAATCCCGGTATCGTACCGGGCTTATATCAAACGAGAAGCTGGTGGCAGATTCCCCGGGCTGAGACAGCGCTGTTTTCACTGCGGCAGTGAAAAGGATCTCTCAGCTTGTTGCCTCTCTGTGCCCCTGTGGACAGGAGGTGTGGACAGGAGGTGTGTGTGTAAACTGTACCAACCTGAACTTACCTGCTCCTCTGGAGGGCATAACGTCATGTTTTTGGTAACCCGAGAATATACAGCGTCTCGTGAGCTCGACGTAGGTGACGTCAAGCGGGCACAAGGTGTGGTATTCGTCACAGGGTTAAAGAGTACCCTGTGGTGCAAACTCCTTATTGCAGTGACTACTAGAGGAAAAGTATAGTATCACATTTCTCCTGTTTTGAAATATTATCTGTGTGACAAACTGCCATTTGCCACTGGGCATTGTAGAGGACTTATGGCTAGCCTCCTGCCCTACGACTATGGCCCCGGGAAATATTGCCTGCTTCCATACTGAACTTTCAGCTCCAGAGACTAAGTCCCGTTCGAAGATGGGACTTAGTCATTTTTCTGCATGAAATTGACCGACCGCACAGCCCAAATCTATGGAACTGTTTTGGGCAGGAAATTGTGCTTGCGGTCGGTCATAAAGGACTTCCACTAAACTTTTGATCCGCTGGAGGGATTTGTGTGATTTTTGGAAGTGGTCATATTTGATGTATGCTGAGTTTAAATATGTAATTTTTATGGAGATGGAATGTATGGTTTTAGAGTTATAGAGTATGTTTAAAAACTGTATTTTTACTGTCTGTGATAGTTATGTTAATCCATAATTATATCACAGACAGAAAGGGAGGATTTTGTGTGTTTGGGTGGGGATTCCTGTCCTGTTGTCTCTCTGTGTGTATTGGCGATGTCCTTTGTCCTGAGAGATAATTGAACTACTTCTCGGTTGTCTCCAGGACAGAGGATATTGTGTATTCGTCTGTCTGTGCTGATTGCATCAACCTAGTGTGAGGTAATTCTATCACGGACAGAGGGGAGGATTTTGTGGGGATGTGTTGTAATATATTGATTGGTTGTATTTCAAACCCCTGTGGGCAGTACTATGTTTTTGGTTTGTGAATAAAAGAGGCTGTACGTGAAGTACAGAGAGTTCCTGTTTTAACCCTTCAAAACGCAGCCTCGTCTCGTTATTTGAGGGAATTGCTGTGTCACGCTGGGGATTGCTATGCTCTGCATATTCCCTGGAGGAGAGATCTTTCCCACACGGTCCTGAATGCTGGAGGTTCATTCAGGGTGGAAGGAAGACGGTGCGGCTCCAGTTAAGCTACGGCGGTTGTGGAGTCTGCAGTGGTTGTGGTGTCCAGTGCGGTGCTTGTGGTCCTCGGCGCAAGCTAGGAACCGTCCATTAACGGAAGCGGATCCGTTACAATCTGGTCATATTAAAATTACCAGATATGAACCGGTACATCTTTATATATTTTGTAATCTGTATCACTAATTCATGGTGTTTTCTAGTTTAAACAGACCATGAGATACCATAAGAAATATGATTATAGCTTTATATCCGTTTTAATGTTACTGTATTATGCAAGAGCTTTGCTCCAAGTACAATAGGGTTAATCCTAGTTGATAAGACTTACAGACCCATAAAATAATATCATCTTGCAAGACTTAAAAGTCAACTAAAGAATTAACTACACAGCCATGCTGTGTTCTGATGGATGGCCACCAGCTTAAAGCCTGCAGATTTAATAACCAAGATTACACTCTGATACTAGAAGATAGCTTATTTCTGAAGTAGATCTGATGCAGTCTGTGAAATAGTGTATCTACCAGGCGTTACCAGATAAAGAACTTCTTCTGTTACCAGGCTTCTGTCTCTCTATACTTGCTATTGAACCATACCGTATATTATGATTCAGTTATTGATCTACATGCATTTGCACATACATAAAAAGCATAGAAAGAACTTTTTCGAATATCCATTTCAACCTATATTAAGTGCAATAACTGCAACATCTACACAAACCTTTTAACAAGTACACCCTGGGGTACACAACCTTTAACTCCAACTAGATGAGTAGTTCTTAAAGGAGTTATCCCACAAAAGGTATTACTATTAGGGTTTAGCGAACCCGAACTGTAAAGTTCGGGTTCGTACCGAACTTTAGGATTTTTGGACCCCGAACATTTCCGTAAAAGTTCGGGTTCGGTGTTCGGCGCTTTCTTGGCGCTTTTTGAAATGCTGCATAGCAGCCAATCAACAAGCGTCATACTACTTGCCCCAAGAGGCCATCACAGCCATGCCTACTAATGGCATGGCTGTGATTGGCCAGAGCAGCATGTGACCCAGGCTCTATATAAGCTTGAGTCACATAGCGCTGCATGTCACTCTGCTGTTACAAGTGTAGGGAGAGGATGCTGCTGGACTTGTAATTTCAGGGAGAGAATAGGAGAGAATCTAACTCAGCGATCTACAGACAAATAGTTGTGTGGGTGCAGGGCACTATCGTTTTACCCTGCCCTGAGCTCATTGACCAAAGAATACTAACTTTTAGAATTCTGTTAGTTAGGTGGGTGGCGGCGGCCGCCATTTTATGCATGCTCAGTGCACCAGCACTGCATCTGAGCTTTTGGGACACTGCAAATCACAATTTTTTTTGGGCAAACTACAACATCTGGATTAGTCAGTGTGCAATTTAAGGTAGAAATAAACCCATCATTTTCTGGGGTTTTAAAAACACACAATTTTTTTCAAAAAACAGTATTTTCCAGATCTGCAAGTGTTAAATTAAAGTTTAATATATACAGCCTTCATATTCTGTTAGCAAAAAAAGACTTTTTTGACAATCTACAACATCTGGATTAGTCAGTGTGCAATTAAAGGTAGAAATACACCCAACATTTTCTGGGGTTTTAAAAACACACTATTTTTTTCAAAAAACAGTATTTTCCAGATCTGCAAGTGTTAAATTCAAGTTTAATATATACAGTTTGCATGTTCTGTTAGCAAAAAAAAAGACTTTTTTGGCAATCTACAACATCTGTATTAGTCAGTGTGCAATTTAAGGTAGAAATGCACCCATCATTTTCTAGGGTTTGAAAAACATACTCTTTTGACAAAAAAAACTATATTTTCAGGCCTTGCAGAATCAGCACATGTGAAATTACAGGCTTATATACTGCTGTCAAATTCAGTTTTTAAACAAACACTCATTTAGGCACTAAAAAATTAGTTGGCAGCCTTTGATGTCATTGTGAGATACCCCCTTAATACATTTGGGTTACATTCAGAGATTTTAAATACCGCCATTTGGTGCACCAATATTGAATTCAGGCCTACACTGGTTCAGGCCCTGTGAGATAACCCCTCTAGATACAGGGGTTTGAATTAGACATTTGAAATACAGCCATTTTGTGCAAATATATATTTACTGCAGGCCTACAGAGGTTCAGGCCCTCTGAGATACTACCTCTACATACAGGGGTTTGAATTAGGCATTTGAATTACAGCCATTTGAAATACAGCCATTTTGTGCAAAGATATATTTACTGCAGGCCTTCACTGGTTCAGGCCCTCTGAGATACTACCTCTACATACAGGGGTTTGAATTATGCATTTGAAATACAGCCATTTGAAATACAGACTTTTTGTGCAAAGATATATTTACTGCAGGCCTACAGAGGTTCAGGCCCTCTGAGATACCCTCTACATACAGGGGTTTGAAATAGGCATTTGAAAAACAGCCATTTGAGATACAGCCTTTTTGTGCAAAGATCTATTTACTGCAGGCCTACAGAGGTTCAGGCCCTCTGAGATACCACCTCTAAATACAGGGGTTTGAATTAGGCATTTGAAATACAGCCTTTTTGTGCAAAGATATATTTACTGCAGGCCTACAGAGGTTCAGGCCCTCTGAGATACCACCTCTACATACAGGGGTTTGAATTAGGCATTTGAAATACAGCCATTTGAAATACAGCCTTTTTGTACAAAGATATATTTACTGCAGGCCTACAGAGGTTCAGGCCCTCTGAGATACTACCTCTACATACAGGGGTTTGAATAAGGCATTTGAAATACAGCCATTTGAAATACAGCCTTTTTGTGCAAAGATATATTTACTGCAGGCCTACACTGGTTCAGGCCCTGTGAGATACTACCTCTACATACAGGGGTTGGAATTAGGCATTTGAAATACAGCCATTTGAAATACAGCCATTTTGTGCAAAGATATATTTACTGCATGCCTACATAGGTTCAGGCCCTCTAAGATACTACCTCTACATACAGGGGTTTGAATTAGGCATTTGAAATACAGCCATTTGAAATACAGCCTTTTTGTGCAAAGATATATTTACTGCAGGCCTACAGAGGTTCAGGCCCTCTGAGATACTACCTCTACATACAGGGGTTTGAATTAGGCATTTGAAATACAGCCATTTGAAATACAGCCTTTTTGTGCAAAGATATATTTACTGCAGGCCTACAGAGGTTCAGGGCCTCTGAGATACCATTTCTACATACAGGGGATTGAATTAGGCATTTGAAATACAGCCATTTTGGGCCAAAAAATGTTTTATTGAGGCCTAGTCTGGTTCAGGCCGTGTGAGATACACAATTCACTGCAAAAAATGCACCAAAATGATACGCAACTGACAATACTAGCCAATTCCTCAGGCCGATGTTAAAAGCTGAGAACTTTGCCAATATCTTCCAGTCAGGAACATATCGGAGCCCCTCATGCACCACGTCACGGTGTCTCAGCACGCATGGGGTCCTACCACTAACCTGCCCGTGGTGTGTGAACAGGGTCTGAACAGTGCAATTAACTCACAACCAGCCTCTCACATGCCTCCATAGTGGTATCACAGATGCATTGTTAGGTAAAATAAAGCTGTGTGAGCCGCACTTACAACAGACCATGTGACACAGAAGCTACCAGGTGGAAAAGAATGTTACCAACAAAATAAAGTGGCACATTCCATACACATAGGAACAAAAACTCCCTGAAAAAAGTGGCCTAAACGGGTGAAAATACGCCAAACCCAGACACTGTAGCGTGTCTCTAACCGGGGTGAGCAATTCCTCAGCATGCGGTCCGCAGACAACGGCAATCCCCAGCAATATCTTCCAGTCAGGAACATATCGGAGCCCCTCATGCACCACGTCACGGTGTCTCAGCACGCATGGCGTCCTACCACTAACACCACGGGCAGGTTAGTGGTAGGACCCCATGCGTGCTGAGACACCGTGACGTGGTGCATGAGCGGCTCCGATATGTTCCTGACTGGAAGATATTGGCAAAGTTCTCAGCTTTTAACATCAGCCTGAGGAATTGGCTAGTATTGTCAGTTGCGTATCATTTTGGTGCATTTTTTGCAGTGAATTGTGTATGTATATATTTTTTCATCTGCACAATGTATCATTTTGTGTAATATGTTCTTGTGGTGCATGCGGTCCGCGCTGGCATCCTCCATTGTACGCATTTTTTTCTGGGAATTGCGACCGCATGCGGAGGAATTGTTCACCCGGTTATAGACACGCTACAGTGTCTGGGTTTGGAGCATTTTGACCTGTTTAGCCCACTTTTTTCAGTGAGTTTGTGTGAGATACACCCTTTACATACTGTCGTTCTATTCTACTATTAATTAAACACCCATTTAGGGCAAGATCCTAAATTTTAAAAATATGATGAGAGCGTCAAATAAGGGACGTGGCCCAGGTCTTGGAGCTGGTGGAGCTCCTGTTGCAGGGAGAGGACGTGGTCGATCTGTGCCAGCTACACACACAAGTGGAACCCCTTCCTCAGGTGCGAGTAGGCAACAAAACCTGCAGCGGTATTTGGTCGGGCCTAATGCTGCTCTACGAATGGTGAGGCCTGAACAAGTACAGGCGATAGTAGATTGGGTTGCTGACAGTGGATCCAGTTCCTTCACATTGTCTCCCACCCAGTCTCCTGTTGAAAGACCACAGTTGGCACCTGCAGCCGATGTCCATCAGTCTTTCACTTCACCCCCTTGCAAATCAGCCAAGCAGTCTGAGCCCCAAGTCATGCAGCAGTCTCTTCTGCTTTTTGATGACTCTGTTAGCAGGGTTTCCATGATGACGAAACACAGGTGCCAACTGCTGGGGCTTTCGAAAGTGTGCAGACCGACAAGGAAGTCAGGGGTGAAGACTGGGTGGAAGATAATGTGGAGGACGATGAGGTCCTCGACCCCACATGGAATCAAGGTCATGCGAGTGACTGATGTAGTTCGGAGGAAGAGGCGGTGGTCGCACAGAGCCACCAGCACAGCAGAAGAGGGAGCAGGGTGCAAAAGCGGAGCGGCTGTCCTCTAGACAGTACGCCTCCTACTGCCCACCGCAGCAAGGGACCGAACACACTAAAGCCAGCTCCAAGGAGTTCCCTGGCGTGGCAGTTCTTCAGACAATGTGCTGACGACAAGACACGAGTGGTTTGCACGCTGTGCAATCAGAGCCTGAAGCAAGGCATAAACGTTCTCAACCTGAGCACAACCTGCATGACCAGGCATTTAAGTGCAAAGCACGAGCTGCAGTGGAGTAGACACCTCAAAAACCAAGAAAGGTCTCTGGCTCCTCCTGCTTCCTCTTCTGTTGCAATCGTGGCCTCCACCTCTGGAGTGACAGTGCCACCTGGCACCCCACAAACAGTTGATCTGCCAGCAACACCAACACCTGGGTCACCAAGCATCTCCACAATGTCACACGGAAGCGTTCAGCTCTCCATATCCCAAACGCTGGAGAGGAAGAGGAAGTACCCCCCTACCCACCTGCGATCCCTAGCCCTGAATGCCAGCATTTCTAAATTTCTTGCCTTTGAAATGCTGTCATTCCGTCTGGTGGAGACGGATAGTTTTAAAGGCCTTATGGCGGTGGCTGTCCCACAGTACGTCGTGCCCAGCCGCCACTACTTTTCAAGGCGAGCCATCCCTTCCCTTCACAACCAAGTAGGGGACAAAATCAGGTGTGCACTGCGCAACGCCATCTGTGGCAAGGTGCACCTGACTACGGATACGTGGACCAGTAAGCACGGTCAGGGCCATTATATCTCCATAACAGCACACTGGGTCAATGCAGTGGCGGCTGGGCCTGAGGCGGATAGCAGTTTGGCGCATGTCCTTCCACCACCGAGGATTGCAGGGCCCTTCAGTTTGCCTACTGTTGCTTCCTCCTCCTACTCTGCTTCCTCATCCTCTACCAGCTCCTCATCCGGTCAGCGTAACACCTTCATCACGAACTTCAGCACAGCCAGGGGTAAACGACAGCAGGCAGTTTTAAAACTTATCTGTTTGGGGGACAAACCCCACACCGCGCAGGAGCTGTGGACGGGCCTTGAACAACAGACCGATGAGTGGTTTGTGCCAGTCAGCCTCAAGCCCGGCCTGGTGGTGTGCGATATTGGGCGAAATCTTATAGCAGCTCTGGGACTAGCCGGTTTGACGCACATCCCTTGCCTGGCGCATGTACTAAATTTGGTGGTGCAGAGATTCCTTAAAAATTATCCTGACATGTCAGAGCCTGACTGTGTGTGCTTTCGGCATTCTCACCCTGCTGCTGCTCGCCTGTCAGCGCTGCAGCGTAACTTCGGCCTTCCTGCTCACCACCTCATATGCAACGTGCCCACAAGGTAGAACTCCACCTTGCACATGCTGGCCAGAATGTGTGAGCAGCAGCAGGCGATAGTGGAGTTTCAGCTGCAGCATGCACGGGTGAGTCGCTCAGCGGAACAGCACCACTTTACCACCAATGACTAGGCCTCCATGTGAGACCTGTGTTCCTTGTTGCGCTGTTTCGAGTACTCCACCAACATGGCCAGTGCCGATAACGCCGTTCTCAGCGTTACTATCGAACTTCTATGCCTACTTGAAAAAACGCTCCTAGCGATGATGGAAGAGGATGTGGCACAGGAGGAGGAGGAGGAAGAGGGATCATTTCATAGGGTTTCCGGCCAGTCATTCCCAAGTGGCTCCGAGGGTGGGTTCCTGCACCCACAAACCCAAGGTACACAATTGTCCAGCCAGGCCACAGTTCTGGAGGATGAGGAGGATGAGGAGATGGAGGAGGAGGAACCATGTTCACAGCAGGGTGGCACCCAGACCAGCTCATGGCCATCACTGGTGCGTGGATGGGGGGATACAGAGGACACAGATGATACACCTCCCACAGAGGACAGCTTTTCGTTGCCTCTGGGCAGCCTGGCACACATGAGCAATTACATGCTGAGGTGTCTCCGCAACGACAGCCGAGTTGCCCACATTCTAACTTGTGCTGATTACTGGGTTGCCACGCTGCTGGATCCCCGTTACACGGACAACGTACCGTCCTTAATTCCGTCACTGGAGCGTGATCGTAAGATGCGCGAGTACAAGCGCACGCTGGTAGACGCGCTGCTGGTGGCATTCCCACCTGACAGCGGGGGCACAGTGGAAGCACAAGGCAAAGGCAGAGGACGAGGAAGAGGTCTCCAACGCAGCTGGGGCACTGCCAGCACCTCAGAAGGCAGGGTTAGCATGGCCGAAATGTGGAAAAGCTTTGTCAGCACGCCACAACAACCGGCACCACCAGCTGATATGGAACGTCTTAGCAGGAGGCAGCATTTCACCAACATGGTGGAGCAGTATGTGTGCACACGCCTACACGTACTGAATGACGGGTCTGCCCCCTTCAATTTCTGGGTCTCCAAATTGGCCACATGGCCTGAGCTTGCCCTTTACACCTTGGAGGTGCTGGCCTGCTCTGCAGCCAGTGTATTATCTGAAAGTGTGTTTAGCACGGCAGGGGGCGCCATCACAGACAAGCGCAGCCGCCTGTCCGCAGCCAATGTGGACAACCTCACGTTAATTAAAATGAACCAGGCATGGATCCCTCAGGACTTGTCCGTTCCTTGTGCAGAATAGACATGTATACCGACACTAAACAGCCATTGTTATTCTGCAGCGCAGTTGCTCATTCATGTATTTTGGATATTTCACACTCTTTTAGAGTGTACCCTGATAAAAAAAAAAAAATTAAAACCAAAATCCAGTGTTAGCTCCCTCGTCCTCCTCCACCGCCGCTTCCACCTACTCCGCTACGTCCACAGCCTCCTCAAACTCCTACTCCATATGGAACTCCACCTCATAAATATATATATATATTTTTGTACGTGTTTTATTTTATATCATTTCAATACTTTGTAATTTACATTTTCGGGTGAAATTCACAAATTTTTGGGTGTATAGTACCACTGCTATACCTAGTAGACAGGTAAAAAAAAAATTAAAAAAATTGTCACTTGCATTTTCTGGCGAAATTAACACATTTTTGGGTGTATTGTACCACTGCTATACCTAGTAGACAGGTTAAACAAACAAAAAAATTGTCATTTACTTTTTGGGGTTAATTAACCAATTTTTGGGTGTAAAGTACCACTGCTATACCTAGTAGGCTGGTTAAAAAATAAATAAATTGTAATTTACATTTTAGGGGGAAATTCACCAATTGTGGTGTGTATAGTACCACTGCTATACCTAGTGGAACGGTAAAAAAAATTTTTTTTAATTGGCAGTTACATTTTCTGGCGAAATAAAAAAAAATTGGGTGTATAGTAACACTGCTATACCTAGTAGACAGGTTAAAAAAAAATTCTGGTGAAATTCACCAATTTTTGGGTGTGATGTACCACTCCTATACCTAGTAGACCGAAAAAAAAATAAAAAATTGTCAGTTACATTTTTTGGTGAAATTCACCAATTTCTGGGTGTAATATACCCTCCTGTACCTAGTTGACAGCTTAATAAATTTCAATAATTTTTCTGTTACATTCTTGGGTTGACATTATACAATTTTAGACGTGAATAAACACCTGCTATGCATAGGTGACAGGGAATAACATTTTATCAATTATTCAGCAATTAATACGCACCACATCCTTACATTCAATACTTAAACTTTGAAAAGTTGTCACACTTTTATGCTTTAATAATTTCTCCCATATTTCAACTCTAATTTTAAATTTGAAAAAATTGATCTTCCCTTAAATTTGGTCTCTTTTTCTCACGCTCCCTCTATGGCCTGGAACCCTGATTCCCCGCCACCCGTAATCACCATGGCGCATAAAAGAACATCAAAAGTTGATAGAGCAGATATCAAATTGGATCGTGAACATCACGAGGACGTGCGACATGGTGGGGCAGTAAGTGTGCACACGCCTACACGAACTGACTGACAGGGGTCAGCCCCTGTAACTTCTGGGTCTCCAATTTGGGCACATGGCCTGAGCTTGCCCATCACCCCTTGGAGGTGCTGGCCTGCCCTGCAGCCAGTGTATTGTCTGAACATGTGTTTAGCATGACTGGAGGGGGTTACACAGGTTATATTTCCCAATGTTTTGGGGTGTACCCTAATTTTAAAAATAAAATTTAAAACCAAAAACCAGTGTAGGCTAACTCCTCCTCCTCCGCCGCTTCCACCGACACCGCCACATCCACTGCCTCCTCAACCTCCTACTCCATATGGACCTGGTCCTCCTAGATCAAGATTTTTTTTTTTTTACGTATTTTATGTTATTTAAAGTAATTTCCCTATCCACATTTGTTTGCAGAGCACTTGCCATGCTCTTAACCACATTTTGACGCCATTTGCAGCCCTCTAGCCCTTTCCATTACATTTTTACAGCCATTTTAGTGTTCAAAAGTTCGGGTCCCCATTGACTTTAATGGGGTTCGGGTTCGTGGTCAAGTTCGGGGTCCCGAACTCGAACTTTTTTCCGAAGTTCGGCCGAACCCGTCGAACATCCAGGTGTCCGCTCAACTCTAATTACTATGCAATGAATCGGGAAATTAAAATAAAGTATTAATGAAATATACATGCAATAAACATATTCTTTGTTTTTTATGTATAAAAAAGGAGAGGATTCTAGGCACATTGTAAATTTTTAGGTCATTTTTATATGACCCCTTCCTAACATGGCGATTTTCTGTTTTTGCATTTTTGTTTTTCACTCCCTGCCATAACTTTTTTATTTTTCCATTCCCTTAGCCATATGAGGGCTTTTTATTGCAGGACAAGTTGTACTCTCTAATGGAACTATGTAATATTGCCTATTCCACCACAGTTTATTGGGTTTTATTTTTACACTATTCCCTATGCATTAAAACTGACCTGTTTTAGAGGTTAAGCGACATAAAAAATGGTGATTTAGCCATTTTGATTTTTTTTAAGATTACAGCGTTCACTATATGAAATAAATATGTTTGGATGTTTTGGGACATAGTGGTGCAAATGATCTTTATTTTTTTATGTTTATTTACATTTATTTTTATTATTCTGAAATGAGGTGATTTCATTTTTATATTAATATATTAATATTAAAATATTAAAACTTTTTTTTCCACTTATATTAAATTCCCTTAGGGGAATTGAAAATGCAATCATTAGATTACTTCTTCCATGGAGTGCAATGATTTACCATTGCAGTCTACGGGAGATTCAATATGTTCCTATGGAGCCCTGCCACAGGCACCAAAGGAACTTATTCCTCGAGCCCTAGGAAGGTTACAGAGAATGATCAGCTTTCCCAATCAGCGCTACTGGGGGAAGAGCCTCTCAGACACCATGGTCACAACTGAACATGGCATTTTCAGGGTTAAATGTCTGCGATCAATGTTATCGTCAATCACAGACATTAGCTCTGGGTGTCTACTGTGTGAAGCAGTAGACACCGGGCAGATATGACACCCGCTTTGCATCAGAGTGGGCACCATTTTTAAAGACTCGACATGCACTGAACATGTACGGTGCATTTTGGGATGAGGTTAAATGGGGAAATCCAAATTTCCCAATGTTGTGTTTGCCATTGTGCCAATCACGTAAGCAAACATTGATACAATGAACAGTTTGTCTTTTAAATTAAAGCATGCCAAATATACTGAGTGGCATGAAAGGCAGAGAAGTGACACAGGGGCAAGTGTGAACTTGCGATGCTGTTTGCATTTCAATATTGAACAATGGATGCTAATGATAAAACATGAAATATTTCAACTAACATTCAGATATCATATGTTGATATTAAAAACTTCTCATGTTAAATACATTTAACTAATTATCAATCAAGTTTCATTTAGGTTTAATAAGAATAAAATACAGGGTCTGTGAGGTCTGTAGGATAATTATTGCACAATTCTCATTATAGCACACATTACAGAACACTAGCTTTTAAAGCTACTGTGTGCAGATATCACCTCTACCTCAGCAGTTACTGCATATGTTCATTAGAAATGGGTTTGTGGTCAGGACCTAAACGAGTGGAAGATGCCCAACCACCACCCCCCTACCTAATTGGCCTGAGGTGTGCCTTGGCCTCACTAGGTCGGTATGCCTGAAAAAGGGGGCAAAACCCACCAGTGAGGGAAGGATAGGCCTGAGGTGCTAGGTGCTACTCTGCCAATGTACTGAATGCTTGGACCAGCTCCGCTTGTGGCTTCGGGATATACCGTACAAAGCACCCCGAGCGCCAGCGCCCCAAGTGTTTAATGATATGCACAGGGACTCCATGCTTGGACGCTGCGGATGCAGCACCGATGCGGAAAGAATGCCCCGAGAATTGAGCCAGATTCAATCCTACACTGGTCAACAGGATGCGAATATGTTTGATGAACTGGCTGGACGTCAGTGGACCAACAGGGAATGGAAGTAATGGGTCAGTGGGGCTGTGAAGACTAAGGGCCAGCAAGAGGTTGTCCAAGACTGTCACTGGACACTATGCGTTTGTGGTCTGGAAGAACTTAACTACATGGCCGGGACCTACCTGCCTTGTTTTGTTGTGAGGCAACTGCAAATGAGTTACTGCCCATCCTGACTAAATCTCCCTTGCGGAGAGCCACCGCCCCTTGTCTGGCCTGTGTCACTTCACCTGGTCTTAAAAACCCGTAAACGCCAAGTACATCGCCGCCTTGATCACCAGGCTGGGAAGGACTCTGAATGGTGAGAATGTGAGAACTTCCGACAGGCTACGAAACGTGTCCCCCTTAATAGGTCGACGGACCGACTTGACCGTGACCTGGCTCTTTTGAATGCCTCTGAGGATGGCCTTGATCGGGTGAGCTGAAAATATAGAGGGTCTGTCTGGCTCTTGAAGTGCCAAAAAATGCTACACCCCAGCCAAATATAGCCTAATGGTGTTGTAGGATAAAGCCAATACCGAATGACAATAAGGCACGAAAGCCACCATATACTTGACCTGACCTGTGTCACCTCTAGGATATGCCAACTTAAAGTTCGAAAAAACCACCCACGCTCGGCGGTACGACCGCAACGTACTGGCCGACAAAGACTTGGTAATGAGTGAACTGGCGACCACCATCAGAGAGTCTAATCCAAGACCAGCAGCCGCCAGTCCGGTACCGGGGTGCCCACTGAGTCTGCTTCTGGGTTCTGTAAGAAAAAGCGAGAAAAATCAAAACGAGATAAAGCATCAGCTGCAACGTTGCTGACCCCGTCCAAAAACCGGGCATGAAAATGAAACCCCCGTTCCAGAGCTACCCAGGTCAATCTACGCATGAAAGACATGATAAGTAACGATTTAGATCTGCCCTTGTTAATGATCTCTGCGGTCGCCATGTAGTCAGTGTGGAAAACCACCGTGTGACCCGACCACCTATGCCCCCAGACTATAGCAGCTGCTACGATAGGATAGATCTCGAACAATGCCGACATCTGAGAAAACCCCGGCAACTGTAGCACGTGTGTGGGCCATGAGCCGGCGAACCAATGTGAGCCAAATATGGCCGCGAAACCTACCGAGGCAGCCGCGTCTGAAAATACGTGTGGAGAATCGGAAGTGGCCCTCGGAATAAACATGGAAATGCCGTTCCACCCACTGAGAAATCTGTCCCACATGAACAGATCTGCTCGGGCGTTCGCATTAAGATGCACTGATGCGTCCAAATCACTGGTCTGTTGTAATAAGACTAGCAATCTTGAAATGAATGCTCTACCCTGAGGAATGATCCTCATGGCAAAGTATAACATGCCCAACAGAGACTGCAATTCTCTCTTGCAAACCTGAGACATGAGCAAGGAACGGACACCTGATTTGATTCTGTCGAGTTTGTCTTGTGGCAGACTGGCTGACATGGCACGTGAATCCAGAGAGATCCCCAAGAACGTGACAACCTGCGCAGGCCCTTCTGTTTTGTGTTCGGCCACTGGAATGTTTAACTCCTTGAAGACCTGCAAGAGAACCTGCAAGTCAACAGGTGCCTGTGAGGGTTCTTCGATCAACAGAAAATCATCCAGGTAGTGAATGACATTCTGGCAACCCTGTTCCAACAAAATCCATTCCAGTGCCTGCGCTAACCTGTCAAACAGACTGGGGCTGCTCTAGGAACCAAACGTCAACTTGGTGGCGAAATAGTACGCATCTCTCCATTTGATGCCATGCCACTGCCAGAGAGATGGGCTAATGGGCAGCAGTTTGAACGCATCAGAGACATCTGCTTTGGACAGCCAAGCCCCCATGCCTGTCTTGAAGAATGACCTGGATAGCCTGGTCTACGGAAGTATACTTCAAGGAAAATTCCTCGGACGGAATCAACGAGTTGAGACTAGGAACGTGGGAAGAATGTGGAGCAGACAAATCATAAATCAAACGAAATTTATTGGAATATTTTCCCTGCACCACCCCCACCGGGCTCACCCTCCAAATGCAGAAAGGAGGGGACTGGAAAGGACCAATGATGAAACCCTTGTCCAGCTCAACTGCCAAGAGTGAATCCACCAGACCAGCATGTTTAGAAGCCGACTGCAAGTTGGGGCATTCATGATTCTGCTGGGGCAAGGTGATGAGCCCAGTGTGAAATCCCCGTGAAAACCCTTCCACCAGGAATGTACGGAACGGCTGAACCGGATGAAGCCGCAGCAGCTGGTCTAGTGCCTCCACATTCACCCGGCTCAGTCACGCCGGCTTCAATGTGCAGACCGTGACCGGATGTGCCCTAAAACATGTGGCACAGACATGCAGGAGCCTGCACTGGCTGAAGTTGCAGATGGCGTAGACCACTGCAAACAACACAACAAACACCACAAAACAACAACAAAAAAAAAAAACGAAGAAAGAAAAAGAGCAAAAAAAAAAAAACAACCTGTTAACCCTACGACCTGCTGCCCGTAAGCTGACAAACAAGATGACGGAATCTAAGCCCCTCCCCTTCCCCCCCCAGCAGCGTGAAACGATTGAACGAAAAGCCTTCGAGGCTGACAGGGAGTATGATAGTCGTTTCCACTGACGTATGAAGCGAGCCCGAGTTTGTGTGAATCTGTGACGTGGCAGATTAATTAAAAACGAATACTGCGGGCTAAAGAACCTACAGACGTGGTAGGTGATGTATGTAAGTATAGGATTTGTGGAAAACAGACCGTATGACGTATGACACTAGTCTACGAGATGAAACGGGGTGTGTATGTCGTGCGATCGTGTAGCTGTATTGGCGGATGTACCTATGCTAGAGGTGTATGGATGAAGCTTGGTGGATAAAGTTTTTTTTTTTTTTTTTTTATTTGAACAACCCACTTTTTTTTTTTTTTTCTTTATTTAACAATCCACTTGTACCCTTTTTTTTTTTTTTTTTTCGTCAAACTGCCTGATGTGCGAACTATGTGTCTAAGGTATGTATGTAGTGTATGTGATGAGTGTCAAACATGTGCACAAGCAGCAACCTTGTAAGTAATCAACTCAGTAATGGCACCAGGACCCAGCTGCCAGAGTTTAACCTGCTGAGCCCAGATGACTCGCAGCCCCTGTATGAACTTAGATACAGGTTATGCTGAGACAGGCAATGAGCTCCAACTATGTGACAATGCTGCCCATTGGTGCCAAAACTTGAATTGCATGTGCCTGAACGCAGTGAGGAGAAGCGATCCTCCGGCACACTTCCCCCTCTCTACACCCCCTCCTACCCTCCTCCACGTTACCACGCTCCCCGAACAAAGCAGTTATCATGGAAAACGACCTGAACAGCTTGCAGACTGAAGTGAAAGGTACACCCGGCTTCTCTGAGATCCGACTCGTGCAGGACGCTTGCTGATGACGTCACACCCGGAAGTAGCAGACGTCCGAATGCCGACGTGCTGCCTGGGAGAGCCAGACTGCTTAAGACAGGTACCGGCCCCTCCCACAAATCCAGGCTGCCTGGGAGAGCCAGACTGCTTGAGACAGGTACCGGCCCCTCCCACAAATCCAGGCTAGCCTGCGGCCAGCCTTAACACTTATCTTTCCTTAGGGTACTTTCACACTAGCGGCATTGAGTTCCGTCCTAGGGGCTCAATATCGGAAAAGAACTGATCAGTTTTATCCTAATGCATTCTGAATGGAGAGTAATCCGTTCAGAATGCACCAGGATGTCTTCAGTTCAGTCTTTTTGACTTTTCAGGACGGAGATAATACCGCAGCATGCTGCGGTTTTATCTCCGTCCAAAATTCCGGAACACTTGCCGAATCCCGGATCCGGCATTTTTTCCCAGTGCTCCGGCAAAACAGATGCAGCATTGCGGTCTGCACATGCTGAGACCGCAAAAAATGTGAAAAAAAAATGCCAGATCCGTTTTTCCAGGTGACACCGGAGAGACAGATCCGGCATTTCAATGCATTTGTCATATGGATCAGTAATAGCACACTAGATTTGCTATAACCTTATATTTGAGGGGTCATTAAAACTGCTACGGTTGTGTATGCTTTTTAATTTTTAGATATATTAGTATAACAGATATATTTATTTTGCTTTCTAATAGTATGGACACCATAGAAAAGGAGGGGGTTAGAGCAGAGGGCCGCTAACAAAAAGAGTGGCTGTCCAGAATTGCTCATGACAAGAACATAGGCCCTGATCTATCATATTTTCACTCCAGAATTCTGGCTTCAAAAAGTCAAAAATGGGGATAGTGTGACCCTTTTGAGCTCACTTGCACTTTTACACCACTCACTCCACTTTTGAAATATGGATGAGAAAGTGGGCATGGTTCACTATGTTAATGAGTTTTACTCCAGATTTATCACTGAGACGTTTTTTAAAAGTCGCAAAAAAAGTTGCATAGATGTGCAAGTAGGAAAACTTGAGTAACTTTTGTAGACAAAAATGTTAGGTTTAACATTCAATAAATGTAATACAAAGCACGCTAAAGCCTCATGCACATGTCACTGATTCACGGACGTGTCCTGTACGTGTTCCGCCACGGATCCATTTAATTTAATATGTGTGTTCAGACATTAGTGTTTCATCACAGTCCATGTTTCCGTTTTTTTAGCACGGATGCGTGTCCTATCTTAGGCTAAGTTCACACGAACGTGCGTGACCCGTGGCCGTACTGCGGCCCGCAAATCGCGGGCCGCAATACACGGCCACAGTTCCGTGTGAAGCACTACGGAGTGCCTCCTGGGGTTACGTCCCGTTGTTCCGTTCCGCTAAAAGATAGAACAAGTACTATCTTTTCGCGGAACGGCCGGATCGCGGACCCATTAAAGTGAATGGGTCCGCGATCCGATGCGGCTGACCTACGGCCGGCGAACAAGCATTGCGGCCCGCTATTTGCGGGCCGCTTCACAGGCACGGGTCACACACGTTCGTGTGAACCCGGCCTTACTCCTTGTTCCCAGATCCCTCACTCCCATTACAGTCAATGAGTCAGTGAAAACCACATGTATTTGATCTCACCTGGCTGGAAATCAGCCCAGCCGCCCATGTTGGGAGGAAAATACATGCCTTCCCAAACAAAACCCCTTGCTATGTCACATACCCCCCCCCTTTGTTCAACCCTGATCGGGTGAACACACGTCAGACAGTGTCCGCGTTTCCCTGTAACCGGCCTGCCCTGTGTTCCACTGTAAACCTAAAGTTTTGCAAGGACAAGAACCATCTGGTGACCCGAGCATTCCTCTCTTTGGCCTGGCTCATTCACTTACTCCACTATACTGTACCGTACCGGGTCTCGGCTGGAGTGAGCTGAGGAAGACAACGGGATGCTCCTCCCTGTTGACTTCTTGAGACAGTACCGCACCTAGGCCTACTTTGGAGGCTTCGGTTTGTACTAAAATCTTCCTTTTGAAGTTGGGCGTCACCAAAATCGGGGACCCACACAGGGCCGACTTCAAAGCGTAGAAAGCCTCTTCCACCTGGTCATTCCAGTGGACCAATACGGACTTCCGTCCCTTCAAGAGCCCTGTCAATGGAGCTGCTAAAGTGGCAAAATGGGGAACGAACCTCATATAATATCCCACCAGTCCCAGGAATGACTTTACTTGCATAGAGGTGACAGGTTGGGGCCTATTCCTTATTGCCTGTATTTTGTTTACTTGGGGTTTGATGACTCCGCGCCCAATGACATACCCTAGGTATTTGGTCTCCTCTATCCCTATCGCACATTTTTGGGGGTTAGCTATTAGACCAGCCTTTCGAAGGGAGTCTGCTAGACCGCTACGGCCTGTACTTTGGGCAGGTGACTTTCCCAGTCGGTACTGTGAATAACAATATCATCCAGATAAGCCGAGGCGTATCACCGATGTGGACGAAGCATAATGTCCATTAGACGTTGAAAAGTGGCAGGGGCACCATGCAGACCGAAGGGTAACACCTTATTTTGATACAGCCCCTCTGGTGTAATAAAAGCAGTTTTCTCCTTGGCAGCCTCCGTCAAGGGTACCTGCCAGTACCCTTTGGTGAGGTCCAAAAGAGAAAAAAAACAGGCTTGGCCTAACATTTCAATAAGCTCATCCACCCAAGGCATGGGATATGCATCGAATTTAGATATTTCGTTTAGCTTACGAAAATCGTTACAAAACCGTAACATCCCGTCAGGCTTGGGTATTAAGACTATAGGACTGGCCCACTCACTTTTAGACTCCTCGATGACGTCTAGCCGCAGCATGAGCTGCACTTCCTCCAAGATGGCTTGTCGTCGAGCCTCGGGTACCCGGTATGGCTTTACCTGGACTTTTGCCTGAGGCTCAGTGACAATATCATGCTGGATTGCGGAAGTGCGTCCAGGGAGGTCCGAGAACACATCTGTGTTCCGACTAACAAACTCCCTGCTCTCCTGAGCCTGTTTAGAGGAGAGGCTGTCAGCTATTTTTACTGTGGCAACTGCTTTCCTTGCCTCACACATAGGAGCTGGAACCTCTTTCCCTAGAAAACCTGGCCGTGGGCTGTCTTCAGTACAGGTCTCCCTATCTTTCCAAGGTTTAAGTAAATTAACATGGTAAACCTGCTCCGGCTTCCGCCGCCCTGGCTGGTGTACCTTGTAATTTACCTCTCCAACTTTCTCGAGTACCTCGTAGGGCCCCTGCCATCTAGCCAGGGACTTACTGTCCACGGCCGGTACCAGAACCAAAACCTGATCACCCGGGTTAAAGTTCTGGACCCAAGCCTGACGATTTTAGATCCGACTCTGGGCTCGTTGAGTGGCCTCCATATGCTCCCTGACAAGAGGCGAGACGGTCTCTATCCGCTATTGCATCTTGATTACATACTCCTAGACACTTTTATGCGGAGTGGGTTGCTGTTCCCACACCTCTTTGGCCACGTCCAACAGACTATGAGTATGTCTGCCATAAAGCAATTCAAAGGGTGAAAACCCAGTAGAGGCCTTGGGTACCTCTCGCATAGCGAACATGAGATAGGGCAGAAGAAGATCCCAATCTTTCCTATCTTAGACACCATCCTTTTTAACATAGTTTTTAGAGTTTTGTTAAACCTTTCAACCAGATCGTCTGTTTGCGGATGGTACACGGACGTCCGTAACTGTCTGATATGCAGAAACTTACAGAGTTCCCTCATGACTTTGGGCATAAAAGGGGTCCCCTGGTCAGTCAGAACCTCTTTAGGTAGCCCAACTCGGGAGAACATCTACATTAGCTCCTTAGCTATAAGCTTTGCCTATGTATGTCGCAGTGGCACCGCCTCCAGGTACTGAGTGGCATAGTCCAGGACGACCAGGATGTGTTGGTGTCCTCTAGCGGGCTTCGGAACTGGGCCTATGAGGTCCATAGCAATTCGCTCAAACCGCACCTCGATGATCGGGAGAGGTACCAATGGACTGCGGAAAAGGTGCTGGGGGCTAGTTCCCTGGCAGGTTGGGCAAGACTTACAGAATTCTTCCACCTCCTTAAACACACTGGGCCAGTAAAGCCATTGTAGTATCCAGTCCTGTGTCTTCAGCATTCCCAAATGACCCCCGAAAACATGCTGGTGGGTTGACTCTAACACGAGTTTGTGATAAGCCTGGGGCACCATGAACTGTTTAATGGATTCACCACGCAGCTGGTTTACCCGGTACAACATACCCTGATGAACCACAAAATGGGGGAACACCAACTCTGCCCCTGATTATTGTGGTTCCCCATTTACTATTAATACATTTTCCGAGGCTCGGGTTAGGGTTGGGTCCCGGTGTTGGGCGGTACCAAAATTATCCCCGGAGATATTGTGGTCTGCCAACTCGGGACCCGGCCTCAAGTCCTCCGTGTCTTCAACCATCACACTTAGCAGGGTTGTCTTCCCCTCTTCCATAGCAGTGGCGGTCACCCCTACCGCTGGCCCTATAGACTCAGGTTCCGAGGGTTCTGGTCTCCCCCCTGAGCTGGGCCACTCTGCTAGAATTACCCCTGTCTCATGGCACTCTCATAGCAGGCCACAGTGCGGGGAAGCCCGGGAAGTCTCTTCCTATTATAAGTACGTAGTGTAGATTGGTGGCGACAGACACCTCGTGGGTCCACCTGCCGGCAACCGTGGATATAGACACCATAGCATTGGGGTAGTCTTTTAAGTCTCCATGAATACACATGACCCCGACTTTCCGGCCAGTATACTCAGTGGACCGTACCAGGCGAACCCTTACCAGGGTCACCAGACTCCCTGAGTCCATCAGAGCCTCCGCTGGAGTGTCTCCCACCTCCGCCTGGCACAGGTGATTTAGAGTCTCCGGGGCACCCGCTGCACACAGCTTCCTAGCATATAACGACGGAAGCAATAGTTTGTGTCCATGGGTTCCACCTGATGTGGTCAGTCAGCTCGTACATGGCCAGACTCCCGACACCACCAGCCAACTATCGGAGCTGGGTCCACAGGGGGTACATCCCGGGCAGGTTTGGTGGGCACAAATCGCCTGGTCTGGGGTGGAGAGTTACGGGTTTTGACTACCCCCCTCCCAAAAGAACCCCCTGTAGATTCCGGGTAGCCTCATAGCGCACCACCAGGTTGACCATCTCGAGTGCATTACTTGGAGAGACCTGGCCGATCCATTGCTAGAGAGGGGATGGCAAAGCCCTCCAGAACATATGAGCCAACAGACGGTCCAGAATAGCAGTGGGGCTCAGCACGTCAGGCTGCAGCCACTTTTGCAAGAGGTTAAGTAAGTTATAATACCGGGGTCTCACGCACTCAGCCGGCTTACACCCCCACTGATGCACCCCCTGGGCTCGGACCAACTCATTCGCCCCCAGTCTTGCCAGAATCTCACCCTTGACTTTCTAGTAGTCGGCCGCTTGATCGTCTGGCAAGTCGAAATACAGTCGTGGCCAAAAGTTTTGAGAATTACATAAATATTGGAAATTGGAAAAGTTGCTGCTTAAGTTTTTATAATAGCAATTTGCATATACTCCAGAATGTTATGAAGAGTAATCAGAAGGAATAGCATAGTCCTTCTTTGCCATGAAAATTAACTTAATCCCAAAAAATCCTTTCCACTGCATTTCATTGCTGTCATTAAAGGACCTGCTGAGAACATTTCAGTAATCGTCTTGTTAACTCAGGTGAGAATGTTGACGAGCACAAGGCTGGAGATCATTATGTCAGGCTGATTGGGTTAAAATGGCAGACTTGACATGTTAAAAGTAGGGTAATGCTTGAAATCATTGTTCTTCAATTGTTAACCATGGTGACCTGCAAAGAAACGCGTGCAGCCATCATTGTGTTGCATAAAAATGGCTTCACAGGCAAGGATATTGTGGCTACTAAGATTGCACCTCAATCAACAATTTATAGGATCATCAAGAACTTCAAGGAAAGAGGTTCAATTCTTGTTAAGAAGGCTTCAGGGCGTCCAAGAAAGTCCAGCAAGCGCCAGGATCGTCTCCTAAAGAGGATTCAGCTGCGGGATCGGAGTGCCACCAGTGCAGAGCTTGCTCAGGAATGGCAGCAGGCAGGTGTGAGCGCATCTGCACGCACAGTGAGGCGAAGACTTTTGGAAGATGGCCTGGTATCAAGAAGGGCAGCAAAGAAGCCACTTCTCTCCAAAAAAAACATCAGGGACAGATTGATCTTCTGCAGAAAGTATGGTGAATGGACTACTGAGCACTGGGGCAAAGTCATATTCTCAGATGAAGCCTCTTTCCGATTGTTTGGGGCATCTGGAAAAAGGCTTGTCCGGAGAAGAAAAGGTGAGCGCTACCATCAGTCCTGTGTCATGCCAACAGTAAAGCATCCTGAGACCATTCATGTGTGGGGTTGCTTCTCATCCAAGGGAGTGAGCTCACTCACAATTTTGCCCAAAAACACAGCCATGAATAAAGAATGGTACCAAAACACCCTCCAACAGCAACTTCTTCCAACAATTCAACAACAGTTTGGTGAAGAACAATGCATTTTCCAGCACGATGGAGCACCGTGCCATAAGGCAAAAGTTAGTGGCTCGGGGACCAAAACGTTGACATTTTGGGTCCATGGCCTGGAAACTCCCCAGATCTTAATCCCATTGAGAACTTGTGGTCAATCCTCAAGAGGCGGGTGGACAAACAAAAACCCACTAATTCTGACAAACTCCAAGAAGTGATTATGAAAGAATGGGTTGCTAGAGAAGAAAGTTAAATGTTCTTGCTTGGGCTGTACTCCTGAAGCTTTTCTACACAGCGTTCTGCTACAGATTTATCCATACTCAAAGGTCACTGCAATAATTAGAGGATAAAAGCTCAAATGCTACTGTTGATGAAACAATATGTACCAATAGATTTTGCATTCAGTATTAATATATGCAATTGTACTTAAGGATTAAATAATGAGGGCTTTTAGCCACTTAGTGCACTCAATGCTCTTGTTCGTTCCACAGTTACTATGGCTACTGATTAAGTACACTGAAGTGAAAGGATTTTGCTAAAACTTAAAATAGTAAATAATTGAGAAAATGACAAGTATAGAAAGCATTGAATTCCAAGCATACACGTAATATACTTGGAATATATGGAATATACTGTAAAAGGAACAATATTCCTGTGGTACTCAAGTGCTTTTTGTAAAGGTCCACAACCCAAGTCTGCCGTCAGATGAAGTTCCGAGAGACAAAAGAATAAATAAAAACTGCAGCAAGATGTTTTTACTGATTCCAGCCAATCTCCTTAGGGCCCCAACACAGTAAGAATGTCACCTCATAATATTGTTGCCCCCTGGACTGTAATGATGCCCCTTAATGATCCTCAGACAGTATGATGCCCCTTTATTGTTCACCACAGAGTATGATGCCCTTTTAGTGCCTCCCTACACAATGTAATTCCTCCTTAGTGCCTCCCCTCATAGTATAATGTCCCTTAGTGCCTACTCACACAGAATGATGTCCTCTTAATGCCCCCCCCCCCACACACACACACACAGTATGATGCCCCCTTAGTGCATTCGCTCATAGTATGATGTTCCCTTACTGTCTCCCATGCGGTATAATAGTCCTATGTGGCTTCCTCACACTAGAAAGTCCCTTAAGTGTCCCTCTCCTCACAGCAGGATGGTCACTTAAGTACCACCACATAGAATGATGTTCCCTTAAATGGCCCTACACAGTGATGCCCCTTGAGTGCCCAAATGCAGGATGATGACCTCTTAAGTGTCTCCAAAGAGTATTATGTCACCTTAAGTGGCCCCACACACTATGCTGTCCCCTAAAGTGGTTCCTCAGTGCTGTACTCTCAAGTGCCCTCCACCCCCCATAGTGATGGCCTCTTAAATGCTCCTCACAGGGATGTCCCTTTGAGTGGCTTCCCACATAGTATGATGCCCTCTTAAGTGCCTCCTCATATTGATGCCCTCTTAAGTGCTCCAACACAGTCTTATGTCCCCTTAAAGGGGTATTCTGGGAATAATTATTTCTTATCTAATGCCCGCAGCTGAAGATTCATACTGTCTCTGGTATGTCCATGTTCCGGTCCCCATGTTTCAGATATTTGGTGCTGCTATGGGAGTTTCTTCATTTTGGGGGGCCCATTCCTGAGTTACCTAGAGGCGTGTCTCGTACCTATCTGACATTGGTAAGTATAGGAAAAAACCGCGGCACTCCAATCCTCAATCCAGTCATACACTGCTCAAAAAAATAAAGGGAACACTTAAACAACACAATGTAACTCCAAGTCAATCACACTTCTGTGAAATCAAACTGTCCACTTAGGAAGCAACACTGAGTGACAATCAATTTCACATGCTGTTGTGCAAATGGGATAGACAACAGGTGGAAGATATAGGCAATTAGCAAGACACCCCCAATAAAGGAGTGGTTCTGCAGGTGGTAACCACAGACCACTTCTCAGTTCCTATGCTTCCTGGCTGATGTTTTGGTCACTTTTGAATGCTGGCAGTGCTTTCACTCTAGTGGTAGCATGAGACGGAGTCTACAACCCACACAAGTGGCTCAGGTAGTGCAGCTTATCCAGGATGGCACATCAATGCGAGCTGTGGCAAGAAGGTTTGCTGTGTCTGTCAGCGTAGTGTCCAGAGCATGGAGGCGCTACCAGGAGACAGGCCAGTACATCAGGAGACGTGGAGGAGGCCGTAGGAGGGCAACAACCCAGCAGCAGGACCGCTACCTCCACCTTTGTGTAAGGAGGAACAGGAGGAGCACTGCCAGAGCCCTGCAAAATGACCTCCAGCAGGCCACAAATGTGCATGTGTCTGCTCAAACGGTCAGAAACAGACTCCATGAGGGTGATATGAGGGCCCGACGTCCACAGGTGGGGGTTGTGCTTACAGCCCAACACCGTGCAGGACGTTTGGCATTTGCCAGAGAACACCAAGATTGGCAAATTCGCCACTGGCGCCCTGTGCTCTTCACAGATGAAAGCAGGTTCACACTGAGCACATGTGACAGACGTGACAGAGTCTGGAGACACCGTGGAGAACGTTCTTCTGCCTGCAACATCCTCCAGCATGACCGGTTTGCATTGGGTCAGTAATGGTGTGGGGTGGCATTTCTTTGGAGGGCCGCACAACCCTCCATGTGCTCGCCAGAGGTAGCCTGACTGCCATTAGGTACCAAAATGAGATCCTCAGACCCCTTGTGAGACCATATGCTGGTGCGGTTGGCCCTGGGTTCCTCCTAATGCAAGACAACGCTAGACCTCATGTGGCTGGAGTGTGTCAGCAGTTCCTGCAAGACGAAGGCATTGATGCTATGGACTGGCCCGCCCGTTCCCCAGACCTGAATCCAATTGAGCACATCTGGGACATCATGTCTCACTCTATCCACCAACGTCACATTGCACCACAGACTGTCAAGGAGTTGGCAGATGCTTTAGTCCAGGTCTGGGAGGAGATCCCTCAGGAGACCGTCCGCCACCTCATCAGGAGCATGCACAGGCGTTGTAGGGAGGTCATACAGGCACGTGGAGGCCACACACACTACTGAGCCTCATTTTGACTTGTTTTAAGGACATTACATCAAAGTTGGATCAGCCTGTAGTGTGTTTTTCCACTTTAATTTTGAGTGTGACTCCAAATCCAGACCTCCATGGGTTGAAAAATTTGATTTCCATTTTTTTATTTTTGTGTGATTTTGTTGTCAGCACATTCAACTATGTAAAGAACAAAGTATTTCAGAAGAATATTTAATTAATTCAGATCTAGGATGTGTTATTTTTGTGTTCCCTTTATTTTTTTGAGCAGTGTATATTTAATGACTCCAAACCAAAGCAACGTTTTGACTAAACAAATCTTTTTTAAGCTATACATACATAGTGCAAGTGAACAAAATTTATACACCCATTTTACACAGGGATTGGATACACAATTACCACATAAAAGGTCAACCCCTCTCCCTCATCAGTGTGCTTATAGTGACATCATCATATATTCCTCACATAATATACCTATCCCATTGGTGCATACTTAATTCATTAATAGACACTTACATCAGAGTTGTATTACAAAGCACTCCATAGGACCTCATGGGGAGGGCGGCGTCTCCTAAGCCCTATCGCGCTTGCGTGGCTTCTGTATACTGAAAGGCGGCAAGGATACAACCACTTCCGCTCACCTGACCGGAAACGGAGTTCGTTACCAGGACGCTGTAGCAAGCGTCTGTCAGCTGACTCTCCCCGCACACGCAGGCGTCCTGGTAACCTAGCAACCCCCCAGTCCTCTACCAATCTCGGCACATTTAATCCAAGTACATTGGAGATTCATTCACTAAAATATGCATATTCAGGGTGCGCCATCCTCCTCCCGTTTCTGGTCAGGTGAGCAGAAGTGGTTGTATCCAACTCTGATGTAAGTGTCTATTAATGAATTAAGTATGCACCAATGGGTTAGGTATATTATGTGAGGAATATATGATGATGTCACTATGAGCACACAGTATCTAAGTAGACTAGTAGATGGAGGAAGTTCAGTTTTTCAAAGATTTAGTGTCACATAGAGTGAGGAAGTGATATTAAAGACAGCAGACAGGTGTTTTGCAATATTTCAAGATAGGCCATCAAAATCTGATCAGTGGGGCTTTGACACCACAAACCCCCGCTGATCAGCTTTTTTAAAGTAGCTCCAGCGCTGGAAGGTCAACAATATTAAAATCCTGGAATACCATTTTACTCAATAGAGAAATACATAGATAAATAGACAACACAACACCAAGACCTACAGCCATGGACCTGAACTGTAGTTATTTCACCATAAACATCTATAATGATCTAAGTTCAGTTCAATGTAATGTATCACAATAAATGGACATCACAAAACAAATTCATAAAGAAGAGGGTGCTGCCCATGTGCAAAACATTAAACCGTGAACAAGGAGCAAATAAAAAAAGTAAGATGACGCCCACCAAAAATCACATGATTAAATCAAAAAATTCTATTAATATCCAAAATATGATCACCAAAAACTTTAAACACCATTAAAAACAGTAATTCATGAGAAGTGTGTAAAAATATGCTTACAACTACCTCTTCCCATAACATGTACCCCGGAAATATTCTATGTGTGACAAAGTGCAGAACCCAAAAAATGACGAGTGCATATAAAGTGCCATGACATAAAGTGAGTGTAACAACTCTAAAGTGACATCAATGACCCAGAGAATGTTGAGGAGGACATCAGTGACAAGCAGACACTACTCGATGATGATGAAACCGATCACACTTGGGAGCCGGGTGCAGAAGGGGCTTCATCATCATCAGAAGAAGAGGGTGGCAGCTTGCCTGTGAGGCAGCGGCTGAGCCAGCAAGGTGGTAGCATGGCTGGGAGTCAGCAGGGTGGTAGCAGTTGCAGGTCGGGAGCCAAACGTGCCCATGGTAGACCACCTGCTTCGCAGCAGCCTACCTGTCCGGGAAGTAGTGGTGCAGGGGTTCACGGAGGCAGTGGCGGTAGCAGTCAGTCAGTGTGGACTGTTGGGGGGAAAATCACCGACTCGGCAGTGTGGCAGTTTTTTATTAAGATGCCAGAGGAGATAATTTTGGCCATATGTCGGATATGTGGGCAGAAGGTGAAGCGTGGCCAGGGTGCCAATGTTGGCACTACAGCCCTGCGTCAACATATGCAGCGTCGCCATAAAGTGGCCTGGGAAAACCGTGGCTCTGATGTAGTGGTCCAGCCTGCCGCAATCACCCAGTGTCAGCCTGTGTAACTTCGATGTCAGCCAGTGGCAGCTCATGCGTGACACCTGTTGTTTGCTCAGGCCCTTTGAGGATGCCACGTTATTTGTCAGTCGCCAGGACTACGGGATGAACAACGTCATTCCACTGTTTCATGTCCTGGAACAGATGCTGGTAACAATGGCTGGTCAGGGGACTGGAGATGTGGTGCCTAGATCTCACGGCCACATGAGCCCTGTGGGGGCTGAACTGGAAGAGGAGAAGGAGGGGGAGGAGGACATTGGAGCACAGGCAATGTGTAGCCAAATGGATGGTTTTTCTACTGACAGGGCGGGAGGCGCAGGAGCAGTCAGAGGAGCTCCAGGGCGATGAAGAAGACGAGACAGAGGACCCAGACACTCCGTGGCAGTATGCAGTAGAGATGGAGGCAGGGAGTCCCTCCAAGTCACTTGCGCAAATGGCCCGATGCAAGCTCACTTGCTTGCGTAGTGACAGTCGAATTGTCACCATTCGGCAGAGGGATAACTTCTGGCTCTCCAGCTTGTTGGACCCTCACTACCGGTCCAGAATGGGGGCCTTTTTTACACCCACTGAGAGGGAGGACAAACTGAACTACTACAGAGACATCCTATGTAATCAGTTGGCCGCTGCCTATCTGCGCCATCGTCCAGCTTCTCGCAGGTCTGACCGGGGGGGTTCTCTGCACTAACGTTCCACTGCCATGGGGTGGGGTGGCAGGAGCAGTACCAGCTCCATCAGCAGCAGCCTGAGTCTACAGTCGCTAATGAGTAGTGACGAGCGGCAGGGGCAATATTCGAATTTGCAATATTTCACGAATATCTGGGCGAATATTCGATTCGCGAATTTGTGATTAATTTCTTGATTGCGAAAATCAGCAATGTAATATTTGCGTAATGCACGTGCAATATAGGCGTGGGTCACTTTTGCTACATTTTTCAAGCTGCTAGAAGTTTGCTGAGACTGGGGAAAATGGTTGGCACGGCAAAACATTACAATAGCTTTATAGAGTGCTCCAATATATTTACGATTGCGCAAATCAGCAAATAATGATGCGCATATTTTTGCGCAATACGTGCAACTTCACATTTTAGCAGGTCTGATTACATATTACTGATTGGTGCACTAAGTATTGTTGTTAACTTGTGACATCACAGAACTATGTCTGTTGCATGTATGTATTGACAGCAGAACCTATCACACTACCTAACACCCTGCACTGGAACCTATCAGCTACACTATATCAGGATCTAACCTAGACTGAGTATCTCCCACTAACTATCTGTATTACCTTATTTTTCGCCCTATAAAATGTACCGGCCCATAAGACGCAACTAGGTTTTAGAGGGGGACAATAAGAAAAAATATTTTTCATTAGAACTCAGGTCAGACCACTAATAAAACCCCCAACAAGACCTCAGATAAGAGCCTCATGTCTCTCATCAGTCCCCAAAAGTCTCATATCAGCCCCCAGCAGTCCCATATCAGCCCCCATTGCCCAGGGCCGACGCCACCCATAAGCAGAGTAGGCCACCGCGTAGAGCGCACTCTGCTTGGGGGCGCCGACACTCTGGAGTCCGAATCCCAAGCAGTTGCACCCGGCAGCCGCCTGCACCCCGCCCCCTACTTGTGATCCATCTGACATCATCTCCTTGACGCCTTCCTTTTGTTCCTGTACTTGCCGGCCGGATGCACTGTGAGTGCGAGCATGAGTTTGTTCAGTCACTTCGGGCAGAGCGAGCGGCACGCAGCTGCGAGACCCTGGTGTATTTAAATCTTATTTAGAAAAGTTTCACTAGGTATCAAAGTTATCTACAGTAGAAGTCTTATATTATTTTTTTAAGTAACTGTCTATACAGTTTTCATAGCTGTCTGGGTAAATACCTTGCCTCTGATGTGAAAGGTTGTGAGTTCGAATCCCAGGAAAAACTTTTCTATGGATGTACACTAGGTATCAAATAGGTGGCTGAAAAAGGGTGTGGTAAGGGGGCGGCAAAATTAGCTTTTGCCTAGGGTGGCAAAAATCCTTGCACCAGCCCTGCCATTGCCTCATATCAGCCGCTAGCAGCCCCATATTGCCTCACATCAGCCCCCAGTAGCCCCATATTGCCTCAGCATCTCCATATTGCCCCAGATCAGCCCCCAGCATCTCCATATTGCCCCCATATCAGCCTCCAGCATCTCTATATTGCCCCCAGCATCTCAATATTGCCCCCATATCAGCCTCCAGCATTCCCATATTGCCCCCATATCAGCCTCCAGCACGTCCATATTGCCCCCATATCAGCCTCCAGCATGTCCATATTGCCCCCATATCAGCCTCCAGCATGTCCATATTTCCCCCAAATCATCCTTTAGCATGTCCATATTGCCCCCATCATCTCCATATTTCCCCCAGTGCCTCATGTTTTATAAAATAAAAACACTTATCTTTTCTGCTCCTGAAGCCGCCACTCCTCACCGTCCGCGCTCGGTCTTCCTCCTCCTCCATCTCCTGTGCTGTGAACTGGCGCGCACAGCGTGAGGTCACAGCGCACCCTCACACTGTGCCTAGCCTTCACAGCTGACAGCCGAGGACCAGGAAGCGGTGATTACAGAGCCTTCACCGCTTCCCGTTCCTCCGGTACTAATGAAGTGCTTCATTAGTATTCGCCCCATAAGACGCAGGGGCATTTCCCCCTACTTTTGGGGGGAAAAATGCATCTTATGGGGAAAAATTACAGTATATATAAGCTAACTAACTAACTAATGTAATGAGTTTGACACACCAAAACACAGAGCACAGCAATGACACTGCTGTCTCTCTCATAAATGCAAAAAAATGCTGAAAATGGCTGCTGGGGACATTCTTATATAGTAAAGGGAAAGGCAACTTTCCTATTGATTGCTAGGTATGTTGCTAAGCTCTGACAAAGACATTGCAGCCTTCTCATTGGCCCACAAGCAAGAAGCAGGGAGAGATCATGTGTTCAAGCAAAAAAACATCTAGAATATTCGCGAATATGAATATATAGCTCTATATTCCAAATATTCGCAAAATCTCAAAGTGGCGATATTCGCGATTAAAATTTGCGATGCGAATATTCATACCCAACACTACTGATGAGTAGCTTACTTCACCTGCATAGTGAAGAAACTACTCACCAACAGCAGCAGCAGGTAGACCTGGAGCAGAACCTGAACCAGCAGGTGGTGGCATACTTGGACAGTACCCTGCCAACCGATATTGAAGATCCGCTGGACTACTGGGCAGCCAAACTGGATTTGTGGATGCAACTAGCAGAGCTTGCCCTGGAAAAGCTGTCCTGCTCGGCCAGTAGTGAGGCATCGCCTGTCCACCCAAAATGTGGAGAGACTTATTCAAGATGAATCAGGCGTGGATCAGCCAGGATTTCCAACCACCAATTCCTGATGCATCAGACTAGATCATCCATCGTGCCACACCAACACTTTGATAAAAGAAACCGGTTTCTTCTACCTGCCTCAGCTACTACTCTGATGCTGAAACCCGCCTAATGCCACACATCTGATGCCAAGAGCTCCTTCTTTCACCCACCTTGGTCAGCAGGTGCTGATATTGCCACCCACCGCCCCACTCTGTCACCAGTTCACTTTGTGGTCTCCTAATGCAGCTGCTGCTGCCATCTCCACACTATGTCACCCTGCCACTCTGTGGTATCCTGATACTGCTGCTGCTACTGCCATCTCCACACTATGTCACCTTGACACTCTGTGGTATCCTCCTGCTGCTGCCATCTCCACAATATGTCTCCTTGCCACTTTGTGGTCTCCTGATGCTGCTACTGCTACTGCCATCTCCACACTATGCCATCTTGCCACTATGTGGTATCCTGCTGCTGCCATCTCCATACTATGTCACCTTGCCACTCTGTGGTATCCTCCTGCTGCTGCTGCCATCTCCACACTATGTCACCTTGTCACTCTGTGTTCTCCTGATGCTGCTACTGACATCTCCACACTATGTCACATTGCCACTCTGTGGTCTCCTGATACTGTTGCTGCTACTGCCATCTCCACGATATGTCACCTTGCCACTCTGTGGTATCCTCCTGCTGCTACTACCATCTCCACACTATGTTACCTTGCCACTCTGTGGTCTCTTGTTGCTACTGCTAATGCCATCTCCACACTATGTCACCTTACCACTCTGTGGTATCATCCTGCTGCTGCTGCCATCTCCACAATATGTCACCTTGCCACTCTGTGGTATCCTCCTGATGCTGCTGCTACTACTACCATCTCCACACTAGGTCATCTTGCCACTCTGTGATATCCTCCTGCTGCTACTACCATCTCCACACTATGTTACCTTGCCACTCTGTGGTCTCCTGATGCTGCTGCTGCCATCTCCACACTATGTCACCTTGTCACTCTGTGGTCTCCTGATGCTGCTACTGCTACTGCCATCTCCACACTATGTCACCTTGCCACTCTGTGGTATCCTCCTGCTGCTTCTGCCATCTCCACAATATGTCACCTTGCCACTCTGTGGTATCCTCCTGATGCTGCTGCTACTATCATCTCCACACTATGTCACCTTGCCACTCTGTGGTCTCCTGATGCTGCTGCTGCCATCTTCCCACTATGTCACCTTGCCACTCTGTATTCTCCTGATGCTGCTACTGCTACTGCCATCTCCACACTATGTCATATTGTCACTCTGTGGTATCCTGATGCTGCTGCTGCTATTGCCATCTCCACACTATGTCACCTTGCCACTCTGTGGTATCCTCCTGCTGCTGCCATCTTCACACTATGTCACCTTGCCACTCTATGGTCTCTTGATGCTGCTGCTGCTACTGCCATCTCTACACTATGTCACCTTGCCATTCTGTGGCATCCTAATGCTGCTGCTATTGCCATCTCCACACTATGTCACTTTGCCACTCTGTGGTATCATCCTGCTGCTGCTGCCATCTACACACTAAGTCACCTTGCCACTCTGTGGTAACCTGATGCTGCTGTTGCAATCTCCACACTATGTCACCTTGCCACTTTGTGGTCTCCTGATGCTGCTGCTGGCATGGCTACTAATGGCATGGCTGTGATTGGCCAGTGCAGCATGTGACCCAGCCTCTATATAAGCTGGAGTCACGTAGCGCCGCACGTCACTCTGCTCTTACTAGTGTAGGGAGAGGATGCTGCTGCTGTGAGGGAGAGAATAGGATAGAATCTATCTGATATTAGAACTTGTTAACTCTGCGATCTACAGCGATTTTTTTTTTGTGGGTGCAATGCAATATTTTTGTACCCTGCCCTGAGTCCAGTGACACAGAAAAATACGTTTTGTCCGTCTGTTAGTTAGGTGGGCGTCGGTGCATATGTGCCAGGGACAATGGTTACCCCTGTATTGTTTGAAGGTACTGGTAGATTGATACAGCTGAGCAGATTAATATAGAGCTCTACCCAGATTGGATTCTGTCCATGAAGAAAGGGACCGTGCTAACTGTAAGGTATACACCAAGATGGCCTTTATATTAATGGAAAATATGCGGCTGTGCTGGTTATAACCTAGTTGTAAATAACGATCTATCATGAATACAGGACCTCCTGGATGATGTATAGGTCCCAGTACCTAAACAAAAGTTTGTGCCCAAATATTCTGACACATCAAGGAACGTGCAGATGTATAACTTACTTTTAGTATTCCGCGCCGAGAGTCTCTTGAACAGAGCGGTAAGTGGAGCCAATAGGAGAAATCCCAATAGTTCAGTGAGTAGGAGAAGTCTTCTGTTTCCTCTACCAGTGCGCTCGGTCCCGGCCAGTGACACGTGTGTGCGAGAGAAACTACGCTGGTAACGTTGGAAACCGAAAGTCCTGTGTGACGTCATGCGAGTGACCTGTCTAGTTCGGAGGAGGAGGCGGTGGTCGCACAGAGCCACCAGCACAGCAAAAGAGGGAGCAGGGTGCAAAAGCGGAGCGGCCGTCCCCTAGACAGTACGCCTGCTACTGCCCACCGCACCAAGGGACTGAGCACACCAAAGCCAGCTCCAAGGAGTTCCCTGACGTTGCAGTTCTTCAGACAATGTGCTGACGACAAGACACGAGTGGTTTGTACGCTGTGCAATCAGAGCCTGAAGCAAAACATAAACGTTCTAAACCTGAGCACAACCTGCATGACCAGGCATCTAAGTGCAAAGCACAAGCTGCAGTAAAGTAGACACCTCAAAAACAAAGAAAGGTCTCTGGCTCCTCCTGCTTCCTCTTCTGCTGCAGTATCGGCCTCTACATCCCCCTCTGGAGTGACAGTGGTACCTGCCACCCCGCAAACATAGGATGTGCCAGCAACACCACCACCTGGGTCACCAAGCATCTCCACAATGTCCCATGGAAACGTTCAGCTGTCTATCTCCCAAACACTGGAACGAAAGGGGAAGTACCCCACTACCCACCCGCGATCCCTGGCCCTGAATGCCAGCATTTTAAAATTCCTGGCCTTTGAAATGCTGTCATTCCGTCTCGGGTGGAGTTTTAAAAGCCTTATGGCGGTGGCTGTCCCACAGTACGTCGTTCCCAGCCGCCGCTACTTTTCCAGGCGAGCCATCCCTTCCCTGCACAAACAAGTGGGGGACAAAATGAGGTGTGCACTGCACAACGCCATCTGTGGCAACGTCCATCTAACTACAGATACGTGGTCCAGTAAGCACGGTCAGGGACGTTATATCTCTGGCTGGGCCTGAGGCGGATAGCAGTTTGACGCATGTCCTTCCACCACCGAGGATTGCAGGGCATTTCTCTTTGCCTCCTGTTGCTTCCTCCTCCTACTCCGCTTCCTCATCCTCTACCGCCTCCTCATCCGGTCAGTGTAACACCTTCACCACCAACCTCAGCACAGCCAGGGGTAAACGACAGCAGGCAGTTTTGAAACTTATCTGTTTGGGGACAAACCCCACACCGCGCAGGAGCTGTGGACGGGCCTTGAACAATAGATGGAAGAGTGGTTGGTGCCAGTGAGCCTCGTGGTGTGCGATAATAGGCAAAATCTCGTAGTAGCTCTGGGCCTAGCCATTTGACGCACATCCCTTGCCTGGCGCATGTGCTGAATTTGGTGATGCAGAGGTTCCTGAAAAATTACCCTAATATGTCAGTGCTGCTGCAGAAAGTGCGGGCTGTCTGTGCCCGCTTTCGGCATTCTCAGCCTGCTGCTGCTCGTCTGTCAGCGCTGCAGCGTAACTTCGGCTTTACCGCTCACCGCCTCACATGCGACGTGCCTAAAAGGTGGAACTCCACCTTGCACATGCTGGCCAGACTGTGCAAGCAGCAGCAGGCGATAATGGAGTTTCAGCTGCAGCACGCACGGGTGAGACGCTTTACCACCAATGAGTGGGCCTCCATGCGAGAGTACTCCACCAACATGGCCAGTGCCGATTACGCCATTCTCAGCGTTACTATCCCACTTCTATGCCTCCTTGAAAAAAAAGGCTTCAGGCGATGATGGAAGAGGATGTGCCACAGGAGGAGGAGGAAGAGGGATCATTTACAAGGGTTTCAGGCCAGTCATTCACAATTGGCTCCAAGGGTCGGTTCCTGCACCAACATAAGCCAGGTACACAATTGTGGCACAGTTATGGAGGATGATGAGGTGGAGGATGAGGAGGAGGAGATGGAGGAGGAACCGTGTTCACAGCAGGGTGGCACCCTAACCAGCAAATGGCCATCACTGATGCGTGGCTGGGGGGATACAGAGGACACAGACGATACACCTCCCACAGAGGACAGCTTGTCGTTGCCTCTGGGCAGACTAGCACACATGAGCGATTACATGCTGCAGTGTCTCCGCAACGACCGCCGAGTTGGCCACATTCTAACTTATGGGAGAGGCTTTAAGGTTACAGACGAGGAGAAGCGCTTACCCCTGACCTAAGCTGGCTGTGTTGTGCCGGGAGCCAGGAGCGAGGGTAAGCCTAGCAGTGGGCGTACCCTAAAGAGAGTTTAAAGAAAACAGGGGGGGGGGCGGGTATGAACAGAAGCACCCTGAGGAGCTGGGGGCTGGAGGTTAAGCATGTCAGATGCCCCTCCCACAAATTCAGGCTGACTTTCAGCCTTCCAACTTATGGGAGAGGCTTTAAGGTTACAGACGAGGAGAAGCGCTTACCCCTGACCTAAGCTGGCTGTGTTGTGCCGGGAGCCAGGAGCGAAGGTAAGCCTAGCAGTGGGCAAAAAGAGTCGAGGGGAGTAGAGTAGTGTCCAAAACATTTAATTTCTCTCAGAGAACGAGGTTACAGAAAGCCTGGGAAATCTCGACGTTCGGGTTTGGAATGTACCTCATAAAACAAGACGAACACCAGCGACCCATGCTTTTGATCACGTGCGCCGGGACCGCGGACACAGCCCCATTACGGAGCGAGTGCCCAGTGATGGCCAGCGGGTTGTAACCGAGACCTGAAGCCAGCGTTCTGATGTGAGACACGAACTGTATTGAAGTCAGGAAATTCCCATGCAAAGGCAGCAGCGGGCCATCTAGGGGGGTATCTTGTAGCAGAGCTAGCAATTGTCTAAGGACCATGACCGGACACCAATCGTTAGAAGTTTTGAAGAACCCGACCTCCGAGGGAGGCCCATGTTGATTGGGTTTCGTGGATGGAAGCCGGAGGACAAAATGGTCATGGACCCAGGACAATTGCCGCACCTGCAAGCCCTGATGTTTAGAGGAGGTGATGGTGAACTCGCCTGGCATAAGGAACCCATAAAACCCGAGGTACATAGCTGCCTTAATAACCAAACTAGGAGAGTGCCCAAAAGGATGTCCATCCATCGCGGACGAAAATCTCCTAAACATCTCGCAGGAGATTAGCTGTCTACGGGCGGGAGGGGCATCCCCGCTCTTCTGGATTCCCCTAAGGGCAGCCTTGACTGCCTGCACTGAGAAAATGGAACCTCCGTTCGGATTACGAAGCATGGCGCAGTGCTGAATCCCGGCTAAGTACAGCTTGATGGAGTTGTATGACAGCCTGAGGTTGCGATGACAGTGGGCTATGAACGCCAGGGTGTAGGAGATATCGTCCAAGCAACCTTGCAGGTGGGACCTGGAAAAGACTTCATAAACCTTAAAGCCGGCTTGGTAGTTCCTGATGGTATTGGAGGAGAGGGAATGTTGTACCAGGTTCCTGGCGTGAGAAGGGAGGGACTCTAATCCATAACCAGGGAATGAAAGACCGGGAGAGGAGACCCCGTGGGATCCGCTCCTGGCAGCACCTGAAAAAAGAGGGGGTTCACAATGTCCTTAATTGCCTCGTCTATAGAGGAATACTGCATGGAGAAGTCCTCGGATGGGATAAGCGAGTTGAGGCTGGGAACGGCAGAGGCATGAGGCGCAGACAGGTCGTAGATTAACCGCTTTTTATTTGAAGTTTTCTTAGACACCAGGCCAATGGGGTTAATGCGCCAGGAAGAGAATGGTATGGACTCAAGCGGTCCGATGAGGAAACCCTTGTCGACTTCGGATAGGAGCAACTCCTCAATGCCGCCCGGTCCTCAGAAGCAGATCTCAGGTTGCCACCTTCCCCAGAAGTCTGCGGCAGGGCGATAAGGCCCGTGTGGAAGCCCTCCGCGAAGCCAGACAGCAAAAATTGCATGAACCCTCGGTCGGGGTGATCCCGCAGAAGGACGCCAAGGAGATCGAGGTCAATGTCGGCTAGTCATGACTGTTTCGCAGACCTTTTGGGACAGGTGGGACGAGGGTGAGCCCTGAAGCACAACGAGCAGATGTGGAGAGCCCTGCAACCGTTGAAGACGCAACCATTCGCATTAAAATTGTTGCAGACCTGGCTCTTACACAGGTACACTATGGGCCGACCCAGTTTGTCAACCCCGGGGGCGCCCAGTTGGAGACCTGAGGGACTGGGCAGGGACCTATCCTGGATGGGATTGACCGAGTTAGGACACCAGTCCGAGGAATGGAAAATGGACTGGCACCCTGAACAAGACGGGGCCCTGAGACCCGCAGAGTGGCGGCAAAACAGCTCCATATCGATGTTGGCCCAGTTGGTGACAAACTGGAATTGAACCAGGGCAGCAGCCGCCTTAGCCGAGAAGGAGCGGTGGTAGTCATAAAATGACGAGCCACCATACTTGTGCCCCAGGTCGGTGACCAAGTAGAGGTACGCATCTAATTCCTCCCTCCTTCTAGGCTGGGCCGAGCACACAATATCCCTGAACAGGCTAAACGCCAACACAAATTCCGGGACGACCCGGGGTGGTCATCAATAGTTTGTATAGTTCTGCTTTGCGAGCAGAGGCCGGGTGAGGGATGCCTCTCCTATTAAGTTCAGTGATGAGCCTGGGAATCGTCCAGCTTCTCAGGGACACGGTGCCGGCCTGGCCTGAGACGGACGTTCCAGGGAGTGACATGGTGTCCTCCACATCTGAAGCATGCGACATGCTTAACCTGCAAAAACAGAAATGATCCCGGATAACTATATGTGATCGGAATGTAGCACGACCGGTGCCCACGAAAAGGCTAGTGTCAGTCTGGGTAACGTACGTGCGATAAATGGCTAATACCTGTGCTAATATCTTGGGTCACCTGACCTCGGTTAAATGTCGGGTAAGTGAAGCGGTTAAGAATACGTTCCTGGGAGAACAAATCCATAAGAGTCGGAAGGGAGAATAGCTTGGGAGGATGACAGGCCTGGGCGATCCAGGAGGCAGAGGTAGGTGCGAGCCTGGGCGATCCAGGAGGCAGAGGTAGGTGTGAGCCTGGGCGATCCAGGAGGCAGAGGTAGGTGCGATCCTGGGCGATCCAGGAGGCAGAGGTAGGTGCGAGCCTGGGCGATCCAGGAGGCAGAGGTAGGTGCGAGCCTGGGCGATCCAGGAGGCAGAAGTAGGTGCGAGCCTGGGCGATCCAGGAGGCAGAGGTAGGTGCGAGCCTGGGCGATCCAGGAGGCAGAGGTAGGTGCGAGCCTGGGCGATCCAGGAGGCAGAGGCAGAGGCAGGTGCGAGCCTGGGCAATCCAGGAGGCAGAGGTAGGTGCGAGCCTGGGCGATCCAGGAGGCAGAGGCAGGTGCGAGCCTGGGCGATCCAGGAGGCAGAGGCAGGTGCGAGCCTGGGCGAATCAGCGGGAAACAGGGAAACATAGCATACAAATAAATGAACATACACATACTGAACGGTCCTGCTACCACTACGTATCCATACAGATGACTGCAGGCGAATGGTCAGAGTGCAGTGACCGCGCATGGAGTTTAGGCTGAGGATATGTGTCTCCCACCCGGGTGAGTCGTACTCATGGAAAACACAGCCCAGCGTGCGCCCCATCGTAAGGCTTTGGCATTGTATGACCGGCTCCTAGCAACACAACAAGGCACAGAGGAAGTTTGGGCAGCAACGACATAGTACCAAACCAAGACACCCTCTGTAATTCACAATACGCACATCCGACTCGATGTTAACACCGATAGAGGTCAATTTCAAAAGGCAAACCGAGCCGTAATACGAGAGACCGTCTCAGCTACATCTAGACGTGTCCTCCAGAACTCGTACTGCATGTCACACTACATGGACTCAATATCCTAGCCTACCTCTGCCCGTGTCCTCCTAATCTCCCCATGTCACGCCGCATGGAATCCCTGACATAGAATACATCCGCCTGTGTCCCCCAGCCCAAATACTAATTGCCCTTGACTAGATCTACCCGTGTCCTCCAGATCGCATAAATCATGGGGCACATGACATGGGGCACAGTGAACAGTTTAACAGCTTAGTAATGAACCATAAAATTAAGCCTTTGGTGGACTAAAGCATTAACCCTTTAGCAGTGGACCAGCGGGTCACTGCACCGAAAACACACATAACAATCAGCACCATTACCCTGCCAGACTGTAAGCAGTACACAGACCATCATTCATGGCTGTCTGTCTGGCTCATTGAGCTATACCACCGCTACATGTGACCTACAGGTCTTAACAAAACACCTTACATGGACACACCGCCCCATACTAGAGCTACCACAGTGTTTCCCGGCATGCGTTCCACGCTGGAACGCATGCCGACCCTGCAACCGGAAGCAGGGAAAAAACCCAGAGGACGGATCGATGGGGTCCTGTGGGGGGGGGGTTCTTTGCAGAGCTCACGACGTGCAAGGGTGTAGCATAAGAGCGAGGCGACTCCTTATCCAGATTATGAACAGAAGCGCCCTGATGAACTGGGGGCTGGAGCTTAAGAAGGTCAGATGCCCCTCCCACAAATTCAGACTGACTTTTCAGCCTTCCAACTTGTGCTGATTACTGGGTGGCCACTCTGCTGGATCCCAGTTACAAGGACAACGTACCATCCTTAATTCCTTCACTGGAGCATGATAGTAAGATGCGCGAGTACAAGCGCACGCTGGTAGACGCGCTGCTGGTGACAGTCCCACCTGACAGCGGGGGCACAGTGGAAGCACAAGGCGAAGTCAGAAGAAGAGGAAGAGGTCGCCAACGCAGTTGGGGCACCGCCAGCACCTCAGAAGGCAGGGTTATCATGGCCGAAATGTGGAAAAGCTTTGTCAGCACGTCAAAACAACCAGCACCACCAGCTGATATGGAACGTCTTAGCAGGAGGCAGCATTTCAGCAACATGGTGGAGCAGTATGTGTGCACACGCCTACACGTACTGACTGATGGGTCTGCCCCCTTCAACTTCTGGGTCTCCAAATTGGGCACATGGCCTGAGCTTGCCCTTTACGCCTTGGAGGTGCTGGCCTGCCCTGCAGCCAGTGTATTGTCTGAACGTATGTTTAGCACAGGCAGGGAGCGTTATCACAGACAAGCGCATCCGCGTGTCCACAGCCAATGTGGACAAGCTCACGTTCATTAACCATTTCCCATCACACTAACGCCGATCGGCTTCAGTGTGGCGGCTCTCTCAGATCACACTAAAGCCGATCAGCGTCATCTCGTGAGACCCGAGATTTGCTGTGAACGCGCGCGCGCATCACAGCTGCGCACTGTTCGGAAGTTATACTACAGCCTGCCAGCGATGATCATTCACTGGCAGGCTGTAGATGTTAAAATAATCTCATCAGAAAGGTACAGTACAGACCAAAAGTTTGGACACACCTTCTCATTCAATAAGTTTTCTTTATTTTCATGACTATGAAGGCATCAAAACTATGAATTAACACATGTGGAATTATATACATAACAAACAAGTGTGAAACAACTGAAAATATGTCATATTCTAGGTTCTTCAAAGTAGCCACCTTTTGCTTTGATTACTGCTTTGCACACTCTTGGCATTCTCTTGATGAGCTTCAAGAGGTAGTCCCCTGAAATGGTCTTCCAACAGCCTTGAAGGAGTTCCCAGAGATGCTTAGCACTTGTTGGCCCTTTTGCCTTCACTCTGCGGTCCAGCTCACCCCAAACCATCTCGATTGGGTTCAGGTCCGGTGACTGTGGAGGCCAGGTCATCTGGCGCAGCACCCCATCACTCTCCTTCATGGTCAAATAGCCCTTACTTTCAAAGTTTTCCCAATTTTTCGGCTTACTGACTGATCTTCTTTTTTTTTTTTTCTTCTTCGACGCATCACAGGTATGGGGAGAGGGGTGGGTGTCGGGAATGGGGATAGGGGGAGAGAGGAGGAGGAAAAAGGAAAAGAAAAAAAAAATCTTTTTTGTATTGTAATTTGTTTTGATACACCAATTAATAAAGATAATTAATTTAAAAAAAAGTAATGATGGCCACTCATTTTTATTTACTTAGCTGCTTTTTTCTTGCCATAATACAAATTCTAACAGTCTATTCAGTAGGACTATCAGCTGTGTATTCACCTGACTTCTCCTCAACACAACTGATGGTCTCAACCTCATTTATAAGGCAAGAAATCCCACTTATTAAACCTGACAGGGCACACCTGTGAAGCGAAAACCATTTCAGGGGACTACCTCTTGAAGCTCATCAAGAGAATGCCAAGAGTGTGCAAAGCAGTAATCAAAGCAAAAGGTGGCTACTTTGAAGAACCTAGAATATGACATATTTTCAGTTGTTTCACGTTTGTTATGTATATAATTCCACATGTGTTAATTCATAGTTTTGATGCCTTCAGTGTGAATCTACAATTTTCATAGTCATGAAAATAAAGAAAACTCTTTGAATGAGAAGGTGTGTCCAAACTTTTGGTCTGTACTTTATATCAGACGCTGTTTTGTTAACAGCGTCTAATATACCTGCTACCTGGTCCTCTGGTGGTCCCTTTTGCTTGGATCGACCACCAGAGGACACAGGCAGCTCTGTAAGTAGCACCAATCACCACACTACACTACACCCCCCTGTCACTTATTAACCCCTTATTAACCCCTGATCACCCCATATAGACTCCCTGATCACCCCCCTGTCATTGATCACCCCCCTGTAAGACTCCATTCAGACGTCCGTATGTGTTTTGCGGATCCACGGATCCGCGGATCCGCAAAACACGGACACCGCGGATCCGCAAAACGCAGACACCGCGGACCGGCAAAACACGGACACCGAAACTCGCCATGCCCCCACGGAATAGCTTGGGGTGTCTTCTTTCCAAAATGGGGTCACTTGTGGGGTATTTATACTGCACTGGTATTTTAGGGGCCCTAAAGCGTGAGTAGTAGTTTGGAATCCAAATGCGTAAAAAATGCCCTGTGAAATCCTAAAAGGTACTCATTGGAATTTGGGCCCTTTTGCGCACCTAGGCTGCAAAAAAGTGTCACACATGTGGTACTGCCGTACTCAGAATAAGTAGGGCAATGTGCTTTGGGGTGTATTTTTACATATACCCATGCTGGGTGAGAAAAATATCTCTGTAAATGACAACTTTTTAATTTTTTTTATACAAAGTTGTCAATTTACAGAGATATTTCTCTCACCCAGCATGGGTATATGTAAAAATACACCCCAAAACACATTGCCCTACTTCTCCTGAGTATAGCGATACCACATGTGTGACACTTTTTTGCAGACTAGGTGCGTAAAGGGGCCGCAAGTCTAACGAGTACCTTTTAGGCTTTACAGGGTTGCTCACAATTTAGCCCCGCCCAAAATGCCAGAACAGTAAACACACCCCACAAATGACCCCATTTCGGAAAGTAGACACCCCAAGGTATTCACTGAGGGGCATAGTGAGTCATTGGGAGATTAAATTTTTTTTGCCAGAAGTTAGCAGAAATGGAAACTTTTTTTTTTCAGAAAGTGTCATTTTCCGCTAACTTGTGAAAAAAAATTAAATCATACATGAACTCACCATGCCCCTCCGCGAATACTTTGGGGTGTCTTCTTTCTAAAATGGGGTCATTTGGGCGGTATTTATACTATCCTGGCTTTCTAGCACCTCAAGAAACATGACAGGTGTTCAGAAAGTCAGAGCTGCTTCAAAATGCGGAAATTCACATTTTAGTACCATAGTTTGTAAGCGCTATAACTTTTGCGCAAATCCATAAATATACACTTATTGGATTTTTTTTTATCAAAGACATGTAGCACAATAAATTCTGACACAAACTTGTAATTATATTTGAACAATTTAACCAGAGAAAGTTAAAAATACACTTTTTTTGAGAAAATTGCGGCCTATTTTGATTAATATCGGAAAAACGAAAAATGTCAGCAGCAATCAAATACCACCAAAAGAAAGCTGTATTTGTGAGAAGAAAAGGAGGTAAAATTCATTTGGGTGCCAAGTTGCATGACCGAGCAATAAACCGTTAAAGTTGTGAAGTGCCGATTTGTAAAAAGGCAGGGATCCCACAGGACTTGTCCGTACCTTGTGCAGAATAGACATGTATAACGGCCTCACCTAGCCATTGTTATACTACAGCGCACTTTCTCATTGTTTTATTTTTTATATTTCCCAATGTTTTGAGGTGTACCCTGATTTAAACAAAAATAAATAAAAAATACAGTGTTGGCTACCTCCTCTTCCTCCACCGCCACTTCTACCTACACCACCACGTCCACCGCCTCCTCACCCTCCTACTCGATATGGACCTCCACCTCCTAGATCAAGATTATTATTTTTTATTTTTACGTATTTTATGTTATTTTAAGACATTTCACTAATTCGTCTGATACAATGTTAGGTGACATTCCCAAATTTTGGGCTGTGATATACCCCTGCTCTACATAGCGGACAGGGAATTACATTTCACTAATTCGTCTGTTACATTGTTGGGGGACATTCACCAATTTTTGGCTGTGATATACCCCTGCTCTACATTGTGGACAGGGAAATACATTTCACTAATTAGTCTGTTACATTGTTGGGTGACATTCACCAATTTTTGTCTGTGATATTCCCCTGCTCTACCTATTGGACAGGAAAATACATTTTACTAATTCGTCTGTTACATTGTTGGGTGACATTCACCAATTTTTGGCTGTGATATACCCCTGCTCTACCTAGTGGACAGGGAAATACATTTCACTAATTTATCTGTTACATTGTTGGGTGACATTCCCAAATTTTTGGCTGTGATATACCCCTGCTCTACATAGCGGACAGGGAATTACATTTCACTAATTAGTCTGTTACATTGTTGGGTGACATTCAGCAATTTTTGGCTGTGATATTCCCCTGCTCTACCTATTGGACAGGGAAATACATTTTACTAATTCGTCTGTTACATTGTTGGGTGACATTCACCAATTTTTGGCTGTGATATACCCCTGCTCTACCTAGTGGACAGGGAAATACATTTCACTAATTTATCTGTTACATTGTTGGGTGACATTCCCAAATTTTTGGCTGTGATATACCCCTGCTCTACATTGTGGACAGGGAAATACATTTCACTAATTAGTCTGTTACATTGTTGGGTGACATTCACCAATTTTTGGCTGTGATATTCCCCTGCTCTACCTATTGGACAGGGAAATACATTTTACTAATTCGTCTGTTACATTGTTGGGTGACATTCACCAATTTTTGGCTGTGATATACCCCTGCTCTACCTAGTGGACAGGGAAATACATTTCACTAATTTATCTGTTACATTGTTGGGTGACATTCACAAATTTTTGGCTGTGATATACCCCTGCTGTACATTGTGGGCAGAAAAATACATTTCAGTAATTTGTCTGTTACATTGGGTGACATTCACCAATTTTTGGCTGTGATATACCCCTGCTCTACATTGTGGGCAGGAAAATACATTTCACTATTTCATCTGTTACATTGTTGGGTGACATTCACCAATTTTTGGCTGTGATATACCCCTGCTCTACATAGTGGACAGGGAAATACATTTCACTAATTTGTCTGTTTCATTGTTGTGTGACATTCACCAATTTTTGGCTGTGATATAACCCTGCTCTACATAGTGGACAGGAAAATGCATTTCACTAATTCGTCTGTTTCATTGTTGTGTGACATTCACCAATTTTTGGCTGTGATATACCCCTGCTCTACCTAATGGACAGGGAAATACAGTTCACTAATTTGTCTGTTACATTGTTGGGTGACATTCACCAATTTTTTGGCTGTGATATACCCCTGCTCTACATTGTGGGCAGGAAAATACATTTCAGTAATTCGTCTGTTACATTGTTGTGTGACATTTTGGCTATGATATACCCCTGCTCTACATAGCAGACAGGGAAATACATTTCACAAATGTGTCTGTTATATTGTTATATTTGTGACAAACTGGCATTTGCCACTGGGCATGGTAGAGGACTTATGGCTAGCCTCCTGCCCTACGACTATGGCCCCGGGACATGTTGCCCTTCAGGAATAGTGTGACAGAACTGTGCCGCATGTCTGGACTGTTGGTGGGACCGAACGCGGTCAGCGGTGTATGCTGGGGATTCTGTGGAGCTGGAATCGGATGCGCAGATACACGAACGTCGCTGACCCTTACCTTCTTCCATACTGAACTTTCAGCTCCAGAGGCTAAGTCCCGTTCGAAGATGGGAATTAGTCATTTTTCTGCATGAAATTGACCGACCGCACAGCCCAAATCTATGGAACTGTTTTGGGCAGGAAATTGTGCTTGCGGTCGGTCATATAGGACTTCCACTAAACTTTTGATCCGCTGGAGGGATTTGTGTGATTTTTGGAAGTGTTTATGTTTGATGTAAGCTGAGTTTAAATATGTAATTTTTATGGAGATGGAATGTATGGTTTTAAAGTTACAGTGTATGTTTAAAAAACTGTATTTTTACTGTCTGTGATAGTTATGTTAATCCATAATTATATCCCAGACAGAAGGGAGGATTTTGTGTATTTGGGTGGTGACTCCTCTCCTGTTGTTCTCACATGTGTATTGGTGATTTCCCTTTGTCCTGGGAGATAATTAAATTGCTCTTCGGGTGTCTCCAGGGCAGAGAGGAGGAAACCATGATGCATTGTGAGGACCTGCATAAATACGGGCGGGTAGCCCTCAATAAAGAGTTCAGTTCAGTTCATGTTTTTCTAACCCTTCAAAACGCAGCCTTGTCTCGTTATTGGAGGGAATTGCTGCATCACGCTGGGGATTGTTATGCTCTGCATATTCCCTGGAGGAGAGATCTTTCCCACACGGTCCTGAATGCTGGAGGTTCATTCAGGGTGGAAGGAAGACGGCGAGGCTCCAGTTAAGCTACGGCGGTTGTGGAGTCTGCGGTGGTTGTGGTGTCCAGTGCGGTGCTTGTGGTCCTCGGCGCAAGCTAGGAAGCGTCCATTAACGGAAGCGGATCCGTTACATTGGTGGCAAGCGGTGGGATGGCTTCCCTAGTGCGAGAAGCAGCATCCTGGGAACACCAAGCAGAGCTGGATTATTGGTATAGTCACGTACGGTTTGACGCTATGCTGAAGAGGTGGTTGGTTATCTACGGGCCCCACCTAACAGAAGAACTTGTACCGGAAGTGAGGAGAGAACTGGCGGAGTATCTGAAGCAGGAAGCAGAATATCGGGCAGAGAAAGCGAAGTATTCCGTCCCTGCGCCCCAGCAAAAACGTGAGTTACAGGGGGCCGAAGGTGTCGTCCTTCTCTCCCAGCGGCAGTGTGTACCCCAGGGGGCCGAAGGTGTCGTCCTTTCCCCCCAGCGGCAGTGTGTACCCCAGGGGGCTGAAGGTGTCGTCCTTCCCCCCAGCGGCAGTGTGTACCCCAGGGGGCCGAAGGTTTCGTCCTTCTTCCCCAGCGGCAGTGTGAACCCCAGGGAACTGAAGGTGGCGTCCTTCCTCCCCAGCGGCAGTGTGTGTTACAGGGAGCTGAAGGTGCCCTTCTTCCTCCCCAGCGGCAGTGTGTACCCCAGGGGGCCGAAGGTGTCGTCCTTCCCCCCCAGCGGCAGTGTGAACCCCAGGGAGCTGAAGGTGTCCTCCTTCCCCCCCAGCGGCAGTGTGTACCCCAGGGAGCTGAAGGTGTCGTCCTTCCTCCCCAGCGGCAGAGTGTACCCCAGGGGGCCGAAGCTGTCGTCCTTCCCCCCCAGCGGCAGTGTGTACGCCAGGGGGCCGAAGGTGTTGTCCTTTTCCCCCAGCGGCAGTGTGTACCCCAGGGGGCTGAAGGTGTCGTCCTTCCCCCCCAGCGGAAGTGTGAACCCCAGGGAGCTGAAGGTGCCCTCCTTCCTCCCCAGCGGCAGTGTGTACCCCAGGGGGCCGAAGATGTCGTCCTTCCCCCCCAGCGGCAGTGTGAACCCCAGGGAGCTGAAGGTGTCCTCCTTCCCCCCCAGCGGCAGTGTGTACCCCAGGGAGCTGAAGGTGTCGTCCTTCCTCCCCAGCGGCAGTGTGTACCCCAGGGGGCCGAAGGTGTCGTCCTCCCCCCCCCAGCGGCTCTGTGAACCACAGGGAGCTGAAGGTGTCCTCCTTCCCCCCCAGCGGCAGTGTGTACCCCAGGGAGCTGAAGGTGTCGTCCTTCCTCCCCAGCGGCAGCCTGTGTTTCAGGGAGAGGAGCGAAGCACCCTCTCTCCCCAGCGGCAGCTTACCATAACAAGGGGAGACACCAAACGCCCAGAGGGCGCAGATGGGACCGTGGTCTCTGTGCCTGACCTACCGGGATGCTGGACAGCCTGTCCAGATCCCCCACTACCCTCACCAGGACAACAGGAGGAGGGGGTAAGTACAAATTCCCCTCCCCAGTTAACTCCTAACGTGGCCTCAGGGTTAACAGAGGCGATGTTAACCCCTGATGACTCCCATGTTCCTCTGGCTACTGAGCCGGACTATGGTCTCAGCACCCCAGCAGAATAGCTGGCAGCTGGGCAGAGTGCAGTCGGCCTCTGCCCTACCTCAAGTCCCCACAGCATGTTGCCCCATCACCACAGCAAAATACCCAGGTGCAGTAACTGTTTCTTGTGGGTGGGTCACCCTTGTACCTGTTTGTTGTGGGTGGGCTACTCGGGCATCTGGTTACTGTGGGTTGGTGGATCGACTAACGGAGGCACTGACCGACAGAAGGTCAGGTGCCTGGTTAGTCTTCCCCCCAAAGGGGAGATGTGTGACAAACTGCCATTTTCCACTGGGCATTGTAGAGGACTTATGGCTAGCCTCCTGCCCTACGACTATGGCCCCGGGACATGTTGCCCTTAAGGAACAGTGTGACAGAACTGTGCCGCATGTCTGGACTGTTGGTGGGACCAAACGCGGTCAGCGGTGTATGCTGGGGATTCTGTGGAGCTGGAATCGGATGCGCAGATACACGAACGCTCCTGACCCTTACCTTCTTCCATACTGAACTTTCAGCTCCAGAGACTAAGTCCTGTTCGAAGATGGGAATTAGTCGTTTTTCTGCATGAAATTGACCGACCGCACAGCCCAAATCTATGGAACTGTTTTGGGCAGGAAATTGTGCTTGCGGTCAGTCATATAGGACTTCCACTAAACTTTTGATCCGCTGGAGGGATTTGTGTGATTTTTGGAAGTGTTTATGTTTAATGTAAGCTGAGTTTAAATATGTAATTTTTATGGAGATGGAATGTATGGTTTTAAAGTTACAGTGTATGTTTAAAAAACAGTATTTTTGCTGTCTGTGATAGTTATGTTAATCCATAATTATATCCCAGACAGAAGGGAGGATTTTGTGTATTTGGGTGGTGACTCCTCTCCTGTTGTTCTCACATGTGTATTGGTGATTTCCCTTTGTCCTGGGAGATAATTGAATTGCTCTTCGGGTGTCTCCAGGGCAGAGAGGAGAAAACCATGATGCATTGTGGGGACCTGCATAAATACGGGCGGGTAGCCCTCAATAAAGAGTTCAGTTCAGTTCATGTTTTTCTAACCCTTCAAAACGCAGCCTTGTCTCGTTATTGGAGGGAATTGCTGCATCACGCTGGGGATTGCTATGCTCTGCATATTCCCTGGAGGAGAGATCTTTCCCACATGGTCCTGAATGCTGGAGGTTCATTCAGGGTGGAAGGAAGACGGCGAGGCTCCAGTTAAGCTACGGCGGTTGTGGAGTCTGCGGTGGTTGTGGTGTCCAGTGCGGTGCTTGTGGTCCTCAGCGCAATCTAGGAAGCGTCCATTAACGGAAGCGGATCCGTTACAATATTGTTTGGTGACAAATTCTCATCTTTTGCGCTAGAAAGTACATTTTGCGGCCTACACTGCATTTAGGACAGTACGAATGTTGAGGCCAGAACAAGTACAGGTGATAGTAGATTGGGTGGCTGACAGTGCCTCCAATTCCTTCACATTGTCTCACCATGGTAGGCGCATAAAAGAACATTGAAAGTTGATAGAGACGATATCCAATTGGATCGTTGATGTCACAGGGTCAGGCAGAAGTTATCTAGAGTCATCAAAGCGGCAGCAGGGCCTCTCCTGTCTAACGTTTCCTGATCCAAAATACTGCAGTGACATTCCCTATAATTTTTTATTAATGATTACAATAACAGGGCATCTAAAGAGTCCTGTATTGTTATTTATCGTCACTACCTTCCCGAGTCGGGGGTGGGTAATTGCCGCGCGCCCCCTCCTTTACTTGGATACTTCCACTTTAATAACTTGTCACACATTTCCGCTCTATCACATTTCAACCATTGACCTCGCTTGGATGTGGTATCCCTTTCTCGGGCTCCCTCTCCGGCATGGATCCCTATAAACATTGAAAGTTGATAGGGAAGATATCCAATTGGATCGTGGTGCGACATGGTCGAGCAGTACTGTATGTGTGCACACGCCTACACGTACTGACTGATGGGTCTGCCCCCTTCAACTTCTGGGTCTCCAAATTGGGCACATGGCCTGAACTTTCCCTTTACGCCTTGGAGGTGCTGGCCTGCCCTGCATCCAGTGTATTGTCTGAACATGTGTTTAGCACAGCAGGAGGGGGTTATCACAGACAAGCGCAGCCACCTGTCCACAGCCAATGTGGACAAGCTCACGTTCATTAAAATGAACCAGGCAGGGATCCCACAGGACTTGTCTGTGCCTTGTGCAGAATAGACATGTATACTGGCCTTACCCAGCCATTGTTGTACTCCAGCGCACTTTCTCTTTGTTTTATTTTTTATATTTCCCAATATTTCCCAAATTTGAACAAAAAAATGAAATAAAATAAAAACTAAAACCAAAAACAAAAACCAGTGTTGACTACTTCCTCCTCCTTCACCACCGCTTCCACCTACACCGCCACATTCACCGCCTCCTCAACCTCCTACTCCATATGGACCTCATCCTCCTAGATCAAGATTATTATTTTTTATTTTTACGTATTGTATGTTATTTGAAGTCATTTCCCTATCCACATTTGTTTGCAGAGCACATGCCATGCTCTTAGCCATGTTTTGCTGCCTTTTGCAGCCCTCTAGCCCTTTCCATTACTTTTTTAGAGCCATTTTAGTGCTCCAAAGTTCGGGGCCCCATTGACTTCAAGTTCGGGTCAAGTTCAGGTCCCGAACTCGAACTTTTTAGTGTAGTTCGGCCGAACCCATCGAACCCGAACATCCAGGTGTCCGCTTAATTCTAGTCATAGGTTCACTCTGTTGACTTCTCATGCTATTCACACCCTCCCCACTTCATGATTGGGCCTCTATTTTGCCTTTCGGCCTGGCTGACATCATCATTTATTTGACCCTTCTTCTGACCTGTCAGAAGGAAGGAAAAATGAGACTCACAACGGATCCTGTCTGTGTAGCAGCTGTAAGGCCTGTATGACATGGTCCCATCAAAATTGTGATTTGGTAGCCAAAAGCAGGAGTGGGTACAAAACACAAAAGACATGCAAATATTCCATTCACGTGTCATCTTTGTTTGTTTTTTGGCATTAGCAATACTGATGGATTATTGAGCAAATTCTGACCGAGTAAAGGCATATGCTCCACAGACAGGATTTGTTTTTTGTGGGTTATTGTTCTGACGGATCAGAGGAAGTGCAAATTATTCAGTGATGTCAACACAAACTTACTGCTGACACACTCTCCACTCTGTCGGGGGGACTCTACTTGTATAATAGAACAGGTTCTGATAACATCTACGTGGAATCAGCTGGCAATGGTGTAAAAGGAGTGCGCTTCTTCTTGGCACTAACATCGACCTGTAAGGCTGAGTGGCCTTTTATTGTGGGCAGTCTAAGGCACACCTGTGCAATATTTATGCTGTCTAATCAGCACCTTGATATGCCACACCTGTGAGGTGGGGTGGATTATCTCGGCAAAGGAGAAGTGCTCACTAACACAGATTTAGACAGATTTGTGAAAAATATTTGAGAGTAATGGGTCTTTTGTGTATGTAGAAAATGTTTCAGATCTTTGAGTTCAGCTCATGCAAAATGGGAGCAAAACCGAAAGTGTTGCGTTTATATTTTTGGTCAGTGTATCAATCTATCTATCTATCTGTCAGTGAATCCCCCGTGTGTCCTGTGAGCATAGATGAAGCTGGAGAACCTCCATATATGACTGCTGTGGCCTCTGATCACACAGGTTGCCCTGATGAAAAGGAATGAGCAACCTCAACAATGTGTGGTGTTCTTTGCAGTTTGTATTGGATGTGTGGCAGACTCTTATTTGGTCCTGCACTCCTGATCAGCCTGTTTGTCTCATAGGCTGATTTTAATTAGCATGAGTATAAAGCTTAGTTTGCTCTGCATGCATGTTGGTACTTTTAGTCCCTGGTTCCAGTGGAGGCCATTTTGGCACCGAAAATGATAAAAACCAAAGGGGGCCCAGCATGCATGCAGAACCTACACCCCCTGAAATTCATGGTCTCTCTTTTATGGCACATAAGACTTTTAACTTAGTGTTAGGTTCCCGTCTTACAGAGATCGCCTTGACGTGCGGCAGACGGGCTAAAATAATTTTGTACAAAATGATTTGCCAAGCATCTCTAATTTATAAGCATAGCATTAGCAATATAATACATTTTTGTACTGTATTTGTTTTGCAGAGTGCTGTTGCATTGTATGTTTTGATAGCAGCGTGCACCTGCGCATTGGGATATGCTGACTAACCCCCCTTTTTTTTTTCTTTGGTGTTCAATGTGAGGTCATGGAATTGCCTCCCAGACTGAAAACTTCTATCTCCACTAGACTTGCTCTGTCTCTATACCCCAGTCTACACTGGTCTGTGTTGGGTAGCTTCTGATGATTCCTCCTCCAACCTATCTCAGTCTGGTCACTGCCAATGAGACTAAAGTGGTCGCTAAATGGTGGACTTCTCTCGGACTCTCCTCACTTTGAACTGACTTTTTCCTCACTATCACTACATACTTCCCCCCCTTCTTGTGTCTAGAATGTCCCTTTTATAGAGGAACGTATCAGCACCATTTAGTGGTAATGTGAAGTGGTGGTTACCAGCCTGTTAATAGGAATTTATCCTCCACTAAAGGTAACATGCCTTCCTCTCCTCCTCCTCCCTCCTCCCCCCTGGGATTGGGGGGGTTACTACTCCAATGTACTACATGAACGCCCATGACACAGGTGAAAATCAACATTATTGATTACTATGCATATATATATATATATTAGTCCATATGCCATTTAGGAACAGGCACCCCTGAGGAAGCAAACAGAGCCTGGCGATACGCATTGGGCTTTTTTCCTGACCACCACGCATACCCCCTATGCTACCTGAAGGATAAGTATTCCAGTCTTCCATTTTTGTTGATGGATCTCATGCACTTTAAATTGTAATACATTTATCCATGTGGGGGCATGTTTATGGCTTTGTGGTGAGTCAGGGTGGCATGTGTACATGTTTGGTTCACATGGCCTTGATTTATTGTATACAATGATTTTAACCTATTTTTTGTCGTGTCTGTTGCTTTGAATAAATTTGATATATTTTTAGATGTGCGGCTCTCATCTCGGTATTCTTTTTCTCTTTCCTTGAACTATATTGTGTATTACATACCGTGTGCCGGCACTCTTTTTTCAATTCTGATGTGCCCCCGTTTTTTGAATTACAGCTTTACATGTGGCATTGGTGACATTACTTAACACAAATACAGTGTCTAGCAGTGTGTTTCAGGACAATGCACATGTGTGAAGTGAAAAGAAAATGATACATGGTTTTCAACATTTTTAATAAATAAACTCTGGAAAGTGTGGTGTGCTTTTGTATTCAGCTGCCCTGAGTCAATACTTTGTAGGACCACCTTTTCTCTGCAATTACAGTTACAGGTCTTTTGGGGTATATCTCTACCAGTTTTGCACATTTAGAGGCTGACATTTTTGCCCATTCTTCTTTGCAGAATAGCTCAAGCTCAGTCAGATTGGATGGAGAATGTCTGTGAACAGCAAATTTCAAGTCCTGCCACAGATCCTCAGTCGGATTTAGGTCTATGACTGGTCCATTCTAAAACATGAATATACTTTGATCTAAACCATTCCATTGTAGCTCTGGCTAAGTGTTCAGGGTCGTTGTCCTGCTGGAAGGTAAACGTCCGCCACAGTCTCAAGTCTTTTGCACCCTCTACTGGGCTATACTCCAGGATTGCCCCATATTTAACTCCATCAATCTTCCTATCTACTGTGACCAGCTTTGCTGACCCTGCTGAATAAAGAATAACCACTGTATGATGCTGCCACCACTATGTTTCCCGGTGGGGATGGTGTGTTCAGGGTGATGTGCAGTGTTAGTTTTACGCCACACATGGCGTTTTGTAGTTAGGCCAAAAAGTTCAACTTTTGTATCATCTGACCAGGGCACCTTCTTCCACATGTTTGCTGTATCCACTATATGGCTTGTGGAATACTGCAAAGGGGACTTCTTATGGCTTGCTTTCAAAAATAACTTTCTTCTTGCCACTCTACCATAAAGGCCCAATTTGTGGAGCACACAACTAATAGTTGTCTGGTGGACAGATTCTCCCAACTAAGCTGTAGATCTCTGCAGCTTCTCCAGAGCAACCATTGGCCTCTTGGCTTCTGCTCTAATTAGTGCTCTCCTTGCCTGGGCTGTCAGTTTAGGTAGACAGCCATGTCTTTGTAGGTTTGCAATTCTGCCATACTTCTTCCATTTTCGGATGATGGATTGAAAAGTTCTCCGAGAGATGTTGAGAGTTTGAGATATTTTTTTTATAACCTAACTCTGCTTTACATTTCTCTACAATTTCTCTACAAGGCTATTGACCTGTCTGGTGTGTCTTGGTTTTCATGATGCTGTTTGATCACTAATGTTCTCTAACAAATCTCTGAGGTCTTCACAGAACAGCTCTAGTTATACTGAGAATAAATTACACACAGGTGGACTCTATTACTAATTAATTGACTTCTGAAGCCAATTCGTCACATTGGATTTTATTTAAGGATATCAAAGTACAGGGGCTGAATACAAATGGACACCACACTTTCCATAGTTTTATCTATTAAAAATTTTAAAACCATGTATCATTTTCTTTTCACTTCACACATACTTGCTACTTTGTGGTGGACTATCACATAGAATCCCAATAAAATAAATTTAAGTTTGCAGGTGTAACATGAAAAAAATTGGAAAAGTTCAAGGGGTATGAATATTTTTTCAAGGTATGGTATATGCTTTCTATCTCCCTCTCTGCTCACCCTCACTTTCCACTGCTGGGATGGGACAGATCTGTAGGAGATGTACTGTAAGTATGTGTAATGTGTGTAACTACAAGTATGTAAGTGCATGCAATGTGTGTGTAACTGTAATATAATGTATGTATAGCTTATGAATGTGTTTTATGCATGTAATATGTATGTATGTAATGTGTAGGTATATATGTGTAATGTATTTGTGTGTGTAATGTGGATGACTATATGCAATATGTATGTGTATAACTGTTATATGTTATGTGTGCAATATGTGTATGTATGTGTCACGAACGTTCCCGCGACCGGTGGCAGGAGATCAGTGAGACTGGCAACACGTGGTTTGATCTGACATGTTTCCCGTTTGGATCAAATTACGTCTATGTTCTTTCTGGTGCTTGCCACACCTTCTTTCCCCAAGTGTGGCTATGAGGGTAGGGTAATTTAACCTTCTCTATTTATATTTGCTTCTCCCACAATGCTGGTTTATAGCTTCTGTTTGGACCTTTTGGATAGATTGTGTTTGCATCTCGGCTCAGTTCCTGGTACTTCCATTGCTCCTTTGAAGTTAAGTCTTTCCTTTCCCTTTTGTATTTTGTTTGGGTTCTGTGTGTTGCATTTCCCTATTGTGTATATTAGGCCTGAAGGAGAATCCTGTTCGTTCTTCCTTTTGGAGGAACAGGTAGTCTCGTGCCATTAGTACCAGGGTCCTATAGGGCTTGATAGGATTATAGGTATTCCTGCGTATGAACTCACCTACCTTTGGGGTCTGTTCATACTGGTAGTCAGTCAGGATTTTGGGTTAGGGTTTTCCCATGGATCCAATTGCTGCACTGGCAGGTCAGCTGCAAGGGCTATCTTTGGAGGTAGCTGACCTCCGCACGACCGTCTTGCAGGTGCAGAGATCACAGGCTGTTGGTTCTGGTGGTAGTGGTGGAGACCAGGCCTATCTGGAGCCTAAAATTGCCCTCCCGGACAGATTTGCTGGGGGACGTGATAATTTCATTTTGTTTAGGGAGCCATGAAAACTGTATTTTAGGCTACTTCCACACTCATCTGGGGATAGGAAACAGCGAGTCGGTGTGGTTATTTCCTTACTTAAGGGGGATGTACAGTCATGGGCTTTTTCTCTGCTGACCGGATCGCAATCTCTCCGTTCAGTAGATGAATTTTTCAAAGCTTTGGTCTTATCTATGATGATCCGGATTGGACCTCTCTTGCCGAAACCAAGCTGTGCAGCCTTCGTCAGGGTGACCGTTCCACTGAGATTTATTGCTCTGAGTTTAGAAGGTGGGCTACGGATACGGTGTGGAACAATCCTGCCCTCTGTAGCCAGTTTTGTCAAGGGTTATCAGAGAGGCTGAAGGACGCTTTGGCCTTTCCTGAAACCCTAGTGTCTCTGGAGGCTGCTATGTCTCTTGCTATACACATTGATAGATGCCTGAGAGAGAGATCTAGGGGCCCCCACTCTCAGGACGTACATCACATCACATGTTGTATTGTCCTCCTCTGACACTTTGGGTGAAGCTACTCCTGGGTTTATGTCTGGGGACGAAACCCTGCAATTAGGGGGTGCTACTCCTGGATCCGCTTTTAAGCATACTGGTAATAGGAAGGGAGTGTTTTTTTTCTGCGGACAGAAGGGACATTTTATCAGAGTATGTCCATACATTCAACGGCAAAAATAAAAAAGAGGGACATTTAATTCCCATATGACTCTTGGAGGGGTGAGAGGAGAGTCAGAAAATGTGCATTTGAAAGTGGGTGACTTTCATCAAGAATTTATCTTGTGATTTGTGTTGGAGGGTCTCCCTGCTCCAGTGGTTCTGGGTTTACCGTGGTTAAGCACCATCGATTGGCAAGCTAGACAGATTTTGGATTGGGATGATTATTGCATTGACAATTTTCTGTATACATCTTTTTCTGTTTTAACTACTAAGACATTACCCTCTTATCTGATTTCGCTGATGTGTTTTCTGAGAGTGGATGCCAGGAATTACATCCGCATCGGGAATATGACTGTCCTATCAACTTTATTCCCGGAGCTAAGTTGCCAAAACCTAGATTGTATAACCTTTCTGGACCTGAAAGAATGGCCATGAGAGAGTATATAACCGAGAGTTCGGCTAAAGGACACATAAGACCTTCCAAATCTCCAGTGGCAGCAGGGTTCTTTTTTGTTAAAAAAAAGGACGGAGGTCTTCGGCCATGTCTGGATTTCCGTGAACTCAATCGGATTACTGTCCGTGATCCTTACCCTCTTCCTTTGATTCCCAATTTGGTTACCCGATTGTTCGTGCCAAGGTGTTCTTCAAGTTGGACTTAAGGGGATTATATAATCTGGTTAGGATCAAGGAAGGGGGTGAATTGAAGACGGCTTTTAATACTCCTAAGGGGCACTTTGAGAACCTGGTCATGCCTTTTGGGTTAACCAGTGCTCCGGCGGTTACCCAGCATTTTATGAATGACATTTTTCATCATCTTGTGGGGAGGTTTGTAGTCGTGTATTTGGATGACATTCAAATTTTTTTTCAGGTTGTGAAGATACATCAGGATCACGTTAGACAGGTGTTAGAGATCCTAAGAGATAATAAATTGTACGCAAAATTAGAGATCTCTCGTAGATTCTGGTGGCCGGGGTTGCGTGTTGAGGACTATGTGTCAGCCTGTAGTACCTGTTCACGCGCTAAGGTGACACATACTCGGCCTTCCGGATCTCTACTTCCATTGCCCATCCCGTCCAGACCATGGACTCACTTATCCATGGATTTTATCACTGATCTACCTAATTCTTCAGGAAAGACAGTTATTCTGGTGGTAGTTGATCACTTTAGTAAAACGGTGCACTTTATAGCGTTGCCGGGCCTACCTAATGCTAAAACACTTGCACAAATGTTTTTTGACAACATTGTGAAACTCCATGGCATTCTTATTATACCAGGAGCAAAGACATGGCCTCACAAAGACGTAGTCTTGGATCGTGGGACTCCGTTTGTTTCCAGATTCTGGGTTGGGTCTTTACAAGACTTGAATACTGTGACATGACAGGAATATGATGAAAGGAATATGATGCTTACAGGTGATTCCTTTCCTTGACTAATAGAACAAGGAGCCTCGAAAGATTATCAAGGCAAAAACTGAATTTAGTATTTTGGGATAGTTGGTGTAGCCATGCGTATAACTGACAATATTTCTGTGAAATTTCAGGCTGAATGTAAGCCAAAACCAGGTCTTGGTCAGTAACACAGAACAGGAGCAAATCTTTCCATGATATCTTATCTCTGTATAGCCTCCACTCCTGCTTTTGGCTCACAAGCACTGATGACAATAACTGACCAAATCACTGAACAGTGAACTAGGCCTTAGCCTACCCTAACACATAGAGACCATAACCTAATGGATATGAAGTAGGCAGCATGATAACCAATAAAGACATGGTATGTAATATCTACATATGAAATATCTTCTGAGTCTTATATTAAAACATAACATCATCTTCAGTGTGCAATTGTTACATCTCTATTTGTATGCTATCATAAAGTGGTTTAGAAGTGCTGGTGGTGTCCTGAATAGATGCCAGTGATTTTCCATGGAATTATAAAGTTCATGTTTCACATGTAGTTAGTTTTATGTTCAGTTACACTGTACCCTTAGACTGCAACAATATCTCTATCCTTATGCTCCAACTAGATGCCACCTAAAAGGTCAGCACTACCTTGGTATCTACCATGGAGAGGAGCAGTCTATGCTACTATACTGAATGTGCTGTTACTGGGAGCAGATACACTACATGATACAGAAAAGTTAAATAGCAGGAATAGAATGTAAGCTTTATTAGTGATTTTTATTTCTTACAATAATATGATAAAAGATAAATGAATCTTAATATAATTCCCTTCTCATTGCTCTTAAAAGACTTATTTCCAAATCATCAGTGACTAGGCCTAATATATTATTACCAGAGTGCAGGTATGTTTTTAATGTGAAACCCCCACACTCTTCTGCAAATTGTAATTATAACCTGTAATAAGGGGTTACAACAAAGGCTACAGAGGGTGCAATAAAAACCAGCCCTGTGCTTGTGGGGCACATAGGTGTCCTTACGAATCACCACATAGTAATCCAAGTGCAGTGTCAGATGTGCACAGGTCTACTGAGTCAAACACTGTTTCCCTCATCCCAGTCGTTACCTGTGTTTCTTATAAATCTGTGATTTTGTAATATGCAAATTAGCAGTTTGGTGCAACAAGGGCATAGCTACTGCACCTAATTGTACTGAAAGCACTGCTCCTTATTTATTACCAGCCCCGTCCCCACAGCTTTCAGTGACAGGGCCAGGCAGGGGAGATGTAACTACGCCTGAACCCATGTTCTTGAGTGTGGGCTGGCGTTTTTAAAGCAGAACTCCCACCAAAAAAATTTATTCTCTGACCTGTTAGAAAAATTCATGAAGTAATCTGTAGTGACTGTAATCCTCTAATCGGTGACTGTAATTGTGAGCTATCCCCTCCCTTCTACTTCTCAGCTGTTAATGTGACCAACTCTCTGATCTCCAACTGACACAGGACACTAAGTCAGTTAACTCTCTATTCAGACTGACATTGAGGCTCCCATAGGAATACATAGAGAAAGTGACTTCCTGTCAAAGATGCTGTGTTATTTGTAAAGTCTGATTACTGGTCACAAGACACAGCCAAGAAGCAGAAGGGAGGGGATAACTCACAAATACAGACATTGGTAAGAAAATTACTTCCAATACAGATTACATCATGAACCATTCTAACAGTTCAGAGAATAAACATTTTTATGGGCACTCTACTTTATAAAAAATGCCAGCACCCATTCTTTATAGGAATGGGTGCACATGCAGTACAGCCCTGATGCTTGCCAGGACTGCATAGTACAGGCGACTTTATCCATGGCAAGCACCAGGGCTGTATTGTGCATGTGCAAATTCTCAATGCGACAGCGCACAAGTGAGAACACAGGACCAGATGAGATTACATCTCCTTTTCCTGACCCTTTCACTCAAAGCTGGAGGGGGGCAATGCTGGCTGAGATTAGGGGAAAGGGTTTCTCTGCAACGAGCTGCAATGATGACACCCTAACAGGGTTGCCAACCATTCAAACACTCCATAAAATTGGCGACTTTTTTCCTGTGTTAATGATAAAAAAAAATAGTATGTATCCATGATTTTTTTTTTTTATGAGACTGGTGGTGCAAGACTAGATTATTTGGGTGGTAATTATCATCATTTTTACAGTAAATACTGGTAATGCGTTCTTATTAGTATTCTAGGGGGTCATCTATTAAACAGAAATACACCTATATTAGGTGCATTTCTGATGCAGATTGCAGCGCAAAGGACTTCTCTATTACTTCTCCACGCTCACACCAGGTCTAAAAAAAGTGGGCGTTGTGTGGACAGGGAAGGAGAGGGGCTGGCAGGCCCCTCTCATTTACCATTTTCTACTGTTTCAGGCATAGAAAATGGCCTAAATGTAAGACAGCTTGGAAGGTTTGTGCCTCTACAGGTGAAACTCGAAAAATTAGAATATCGTGCAAAGTTCATTTATTTCAGTAATGCAACTTAAAAGGTGAAACTAATATATGAGATAGACTCATTACATGCAAAGCGAGATATTTCAGGCCTTTATTTGTTATATTTTGGATGATTATGGCTTATAGCTTATAATACCCCAAAGTCACAATTTTGACTGTTCGGCTCCAGCATCGCTATGCTCGGCACATGGCGGTACTCGGCCGAGTACCGCATGTGCTCGAGAGCCATGCTCGAGTCTCCTCCCCGCACGTTTCGCGGCTGCTATGCAGCCAATAAACGTGCTGGTAAGTACTGCCATCACTGTAATGTCAGTAGCCATGTTGGCTACTGGCATTACAGTGATTGGCTGTCTGAAGCACGTCATCGGGTGCTATATAGCACCCGATGACGTATGTTCGGCTAATTTGTAGTCAGGGAGAGCTGCGCTTAGGAAGGGACAGATAGTGTAGAGAGTGTGATCGCAAGATTTGCAATCTATTTACTTAAAAAACGTTTCAAAGACCCAAAAGTCCTTTTAAGGACTATTGTGTGTGGCGGCAGCAATATAATATAGCAATCAATTTTTTTCCCCATCATTTCAATACTTTGTTTATAGAGGGTGTCTGCAGTGAAATGGGACATCTGTGCAATACCTTGTCAGGGACAGAGAAAGAAAAAATTTAAGTGCAAACTAGTATATTTTTTCCATCATTTTCAATACTTTTTCTATAGAGGGTGTCTGCATTGACTTGTGACATCTGTGCAATACCTTCTGTGTGTCAGGGCCAGAGATAGTAAAAATATAAGTGAAATCTATTTTCCTTTTACCATACTTTTATGTACTTTTTCCATATACTGTGCTTGCTGTGAACTGTGACATCCGTGCCACATCTTGTGTGTCAAGCATAAATATAACATTTAATATGAAGAAGGCGAGCATTAAGGGACGCGGAAGTGGCCGTGATGCTGATGGTTCACGCAGAGGCTGTGGCCCTGGGCACGTTGAAACTGTGCCTGCTGCCAGAGCACAAGAAAAACAATCATCCACGATACCTAGCTTCATGTCCCAGTTTTCAGGGCTTCGCAGGACAAAACGCTTGAAGTCAGACCAGTGCGACCAGGTGGTCGGTTGGATTGCAGCAGATAATGCCAGTCAGTTAAGCACCACCCTGTCTTCCACCAAGTCCAGTCTCAGTAGCCAAGAGTCTGGTCAACAGAATCCACACCCTGATCCTCCTTCCTCCCACCATGGAGAGTCTGGCCAAACAAGTTATCCCACACTCGGAAATACCTAGGAGCTCTTTTAATCGCCATTACTTGATTTGGCCCTCTCACCAAGCACTACTTGATTTGGCCCTCTCACCTTGAAGAGGGACATGAAATCTTGTGCCCTGATTCCCAACCTCTTGAGAATCCATAGTTGCAAGAACATGAAGGTGGGGAACGGCAAATAGTGTTTAATGAGGTGGATGATGATGAGACACAGTTGCCAATGAGTCAACCGCAATTACTGTCTCAAGAGGTTGATGAAGAGGATGAGACACAGTTGTCAATCACTAAAGCTGTGGTTAGGTCAACAAATCAAAAGGATGATCAGAGTGAGGAAGTGGAAGAGGAGGTGGTGGACGATGAGGTCACTGACCTAACCTGGGAAGGTGGAAAGCTGAGCGAGGACAGCAGTACAGAGGGGGAGGGATCTGAAGCACCGCAGCAGGCTGGAAGAGGTAGTGGGGTGGCAAAAGGGAGAAGGCGGGCCACACCAAACAGGCCAGCAACTGTTCCACGGAGCACCCCCTTGCGTAAATCTACCTTGTTAAGGGGTAGGTGTTCCATAGTATGGCTCTTTTTTGAGGAAAGTGGGGACGACAAAAGAATAGTAGTTTGCAACTTGTGCCACACCAAAATGAGCCAGGGCGTGAACCCTAGCAACCTCACCACCACCAGCATGATCCGCCACATGGCATCCAAGCACCGTAATAAGTGGGCCGAACACCTGGGTCCACAATCTGTGTCTGCGGGTCACACCACTGCTTCCTCTTCCCCTATGGTATGTGCTGGCCAATCGCCTGTCGAAGGCGCAGACGAGGATACCTCCCACCCTGCACCTGGACCTTCGCAAGCACCATCAGCGACCACATCCACTTCCCTGTCCCAGCGCAGCATCCAAGTGTCATTACCCCATGCAAACGCAAGCGCAAATACCTAGCCACCCTCCCACAGGCCATAGCACTAAATGCAAACCTTTCAAAATTACTGGCCCTGGAAATGTTGCAATTTAGGCTTGTGGACACTGAGGCCTTCCACACCCTGATGACGGCTGCCGTCCCGTGGTACTCTGCCCCCAGCCGCCACTATTTTTCAAGATGTGCCGCGCCCGCCTTACACCAACATGTGTACCGAAACTTCACACGTGCCCTGACCAACGCAGTTACTGGGAAGGTCCACTTAACCACGGACACATGGACAAGTGCATTTGGCCAGGGACGCTACATTTCCCTGACGGCACACTGGGTGAACATTGTGGAGGCTGGGAGCGAGTCATACCCTGGTATGGCACAGGTGCTACCGACGCCAAGGATTGCGGGCCATAATCCCATCAGGGTTTCCACCAGCACCTGCGTTACTGGCTCCAACCCCCACTTCTCCTCATCCGCCTCCTCCTCCACTTCCACCTCAGAATTATCCCGTGCAGCACCAGTCAGCTATCAGCCGGTAGCTGGCAGCAGTTAGCACTGCAGTGGGGAAGCATCAACCGGCCGTGCTGCAGCTCATATGCTTAGGGGACAAACAGCACACTGCCTCAGAGCTGTTGCAGGGGATAAGAGACCAGACTGAGCTGTGGCTCTCGCTACTCAACCTAGAACCAGGCATGGTTGTGTGTGATAATGGCCGTAACTTGGTGGCGGCTTTGGAGCTCGGCAAGCTCACACACATCCCATGCCTAGTCCACATCTTAAACTTAGTGGTTCAGCAGTTTCTCAAAACTTACCCCAATTTGCCTGAGCTTCTGGTGAAGGTGCGCCGTGTATGTGCACATTTCCGCAAGTCATCGACAGCTTCAGCCGGTCTGTCAACGCTGCAGCAGTGCTTTAACTTGCCAGCTCACCAGCTGTTGTGCGATGTGAGAACGCGTTTGCCAGGCTTTGTGAGCAGCAGAGGCCAGTAGTGGAATACCAGCTGCAACATGGTCGTCACCTTTCCAGTCAGCTTCCGCTAATCAGTAGCGAGGAGTGGGCATGGATGTGAGGTTTTTAGAAACATGGAGGAATCAACACAGATAGTGAGCGGCTAATAACGCTATTATCAGCGTAACCATCCACTTCTGTGTCTACTCAAACGCTCGCTGCTCACAAGGTGGAAATGGGGGAAGAAGACATTAATCAGGGTGATAGCCAGACCGCCCTCCATCCGTCTTCTCAGCGCGAATTGGACGATGAAGAGTAGGAAGAGGAGGAGCAGGAGACAGTTGCCTCCGCTACAGAGGGTAGTACCCATGGAAGTTTAATTCCATCTGTTCAGTGTGGGTATGAAGAAAGAGACGCTGAATTATACGTAGAACGTATGGACAATAGAGGGCGCACAAACACAACCGGTCATGGGCAATGTTTCGGTTTCAGCAGTATTCAAATTATTCATGAGACAACGCATTTCGGGGTGCTAGAGTCCCCTTTATCAAGTCAAAAATGAAGGTTAATAAAAAAGAAACATATATGGGATAAACACAAAATATGTGCTCATCTATAAAAATATATGTAACAAATATATAATAATAAGTATGGAAAATATAAATATATCATATATGAAAACAAACATTAATAAAATAATAAATATATACCTATGTATAGAATGATAAATATCATATATATATATATATATATTTATTTTTATATATATAAATATATATGTAAAATATGTAATATCAAGAAAGACAATAATATAAAATAAAATGAAATGGATGATAAAACAAAACAGAAGATGTCCATACACTATACCGATACTTTGTAATAGTATCTCTAATGTGAGACTGTACTGTACCACGGCAATCAAATAATATAATAATAAAAAAGTAAAAGGAAAAAGAACATATATATTGTATATTATATATTGATACCACCAAGGCAAACCAATAGGATAAAGAGACCATATACAGATGTAGCTCTTTGATGCGGATGAGTATGCATGAAGATCAGCTACAACCTCCTGATGTACCTTGAGCTCATTCAAATCCATAGTAAAAAGGCATGGGAGATACGAAGTTAATAAATTCAATAGGGTAAAGAGAGGCACCATGGGATATGAAAAGAAGCTGTTGCAGATATAATGTGACATGTCCACTAGCAAACAGGGGGTCTTGATGTCCTGAAAACTCCAAGTGAGCTGTGATTATTGAATAAATACATGATGGGGTTAAAAACTATAAATACACTGCTCAAAAAAATAAAGGGAACACTTAAACAACACAATGTAACTCCAAGTCAATCACACTTCTGTGAAATCAAACTGTCCACTTAGGAAGCAACACTGAGTGACAATCAATTTCACATGCTGTTGTGCAAATTGGATAGACAACAGGTGGAAATTATAGGCAATTAGCAAGACACCCCCAATAAAGGAGAGGTTCTGCAGGTGGTGACCACAGACCACTTCTAAGTTCCTATGCTTCCTGGCTGATGTTTTGGTCACTTTTGAATGCTGGGGGTGCTTTCACTCTAGTGGTAGCATGAGACGTAGTCTACAACCCACACAAGTGGCTCAGGTAGTGCAGCTTATCCAGGATGGCACATCAATGCGATCTGTGGCAAGAAGGTTTGCTGTGTCTGTCAGCGTAGTGTCCAGAGCATGGAGGCGCTACCAGGAGACAGGCCAGTACATCAGGAGATGTGGAGGAGGCCGTAGGAGGGCAACAACCCAGAAGCAGGACCGCTACCTCCGCCTTTGTGCAAGGAGGAACAGGAGGAACACTGCCAGAGCCCTGCAAAATGACCTCCAGCAGGCCACAAATGTGCATGTGTCTGCTCAAACGGTCAGAAACAGACTCCATGAGGGTGATATGAGGGCCTGACGTCCACAGGTGGGGGTTGTGCTTACAGCCCAACACTGTGTAGGACGTTTGGCATTTGCCAGAGAACACCAAGATTGGCAAATTCGCCACTGGCGCCCTGTGCTCTTCACAGATGAAAGCAGGTTCACACTGAGCACATGTGACAGACGTGACAGAGTCTGGAGACGCTGCGGAGAACGTTCTGCTGCCTGCAACATCCTCCAGCATGACCGGTTTGGCATTGGGTCAGTAATGGTGTGGGGTGGCATTTCTTTGGAGGGCCGCACAGCCCTCCATGTGCTCGCCAGAGGTAGCCTGACTGCCATTAGGTACCAAGATGAGATCCTCAGACCCCTTGTGAGACCATATGCTGGTGCGGTTGTCCCTGGGTTCCTCCTAATGCAAGACAATGCTAGACCTCATGTGGCTGGAGTGTGTCAGCAGTTCCTGCAAGACGAAGGCATTGATGCTATGGACTCAGACCTGAATCCAATTGAGCACATCTGGGACATCATGTCTCGCTCTATCCACCAATGTCACGTTGCACCACAGACTGTCCAGGAGTTGGCAGATGCTTTAGTCCAGGTCTGGGAGGCGATCCCTCAGGAGACCGTCTGCCACCTCATCAGGAGCATGCACAGGCGTTGTAGGGAAGTCATACAGGCACGTGGAGGACACACACACTACTGAGCCTCATTTTGACTTGTTTTAAGGACATTACATCAAAGTTGGATCAGCCTGTAGTGTGTTTTTCCACTTTAATTTTGAGTGTGACTCCAAATCCAGACCTCCATGGGTTGAAAAATTTGATTTCCATTTTTTTATTTTTGTGTGATTTTGTTGTCAGCACATTCAACTATGTAAAGAACAAAGTATTTCAGAAGAATATTTAATTAACTCAGATCTAGGATGTGTTATTTTTGTGTTCCCTTTATTTTTTTGAGCAATGTATATATTAGTCAGTTCATCAACAGACAGGAGGTGTCAATGTCCAGGCAGCTCAAGAAAAAGCTGCAATTACCGGTGGGATTAAGAAAATGTATTACATTAACTAGTGAAGGAGGGTTTTGATGCCGGAATGTATTATCTGAGCCGGATGAGCAGGGCAAGTTCCGCGGCTCGTTCACAGAGGCACGTGTAGAACGCTAACCTGTTCAGTACCCGCGCTGCTACAGATAAGGGGGAGTGAATGGGAGGGCCTGCCTGGGTCCATAGGAGGAGCGTCCGTAGGGGGGCGTGGTTATGGGGAGTGCACGGAGTCCAAGAGAAGAAACAGCTGGGCGGGTTAGAGGCAGGACCGCGTTGCACTAGTGGAGAGGCGGGGCTACAGCCTGCGTTTAGGAGATAGGTTATAGAATGGAAAGATGCCAATGACATGGTCCATAAGAATGTTATATGAATATATGAATATAAATAGTAAGCAAGTGACAATAACGCAGGATGGTTACACAGGTAAAATTGATTGCCCCCGGGAGCATTAGGGACAATTACTTGTATATATATAGATCGATGCCAGGGGGAGGGTGGGGCAGGGGGGCAGAGGATGATAACAGTGACCAGTAGGTTGAGGAGCAAAATGAACAAACTATATTTGGGCCCATAAAAGTATCGAGATAAGTGGGGAATAGATCAACAGAATGTAAAAAGGAAAGGGGAACAAAAGTGGGAAGAGGGGGAGGCGAAAAAGGGGGAGGTGGAATGGAGTGAAAAAGGGATGAGGAAGGAGAAAGAAAAAAAGGGGTCCCATAAGTGGTCTGCGGAGGAGTGTGCCCAGACCGTACCTGTAGGTTATGGCTTATGCAGGAGGCGTACAGGATAAAGGGCACTGGGGTGTAACTGAAAAACTTTTTTCCTTTTGTAATTGACGGAGAGCTGGTCAAAAACACTTGCTCTCCAAAGACTCATTGAGTCCATAGGGTTCGAGGGTTTGTAATTTAAATTTCCAAAACATCTCTCTCTTCTGCAAGGTCCTTTATCTATCTGAAGTTGTTTCTATAACAGTTTCGATAGGTGTGATTGTCAGCTTGGAGGGGTCTTTATTATGGGAGGTCAGGAAATGGCGGGACACACTATGTTTGAGATAGCCCCGTGAGATGTTCCAGTTGTGTTTATTCAGTCTTTCTCTCAATGACTGGATGGTGCGGCCTACATATTGTAACCCACATTTGCACTCCATCAAGTATATAACGTAAGAGGATGAACAGTTCAGAAGACTTTTGATTGGGTATTCCTCCCCCATCACATTACTCTTAAACGACTGTACTCGATTTGAAATATTAATACAGCATTTGCATAGCTTGTGGTTGCATTTGTAGGTGACCCGTCAAACCAGCTGAGATTGTGTTAATATTCTTTTTCTTCTTCAGTTTACTCGGTGCAAGTATGTTCTTCAGAGATTTTGCTTTCCTGAAGATAATACGGGGTTTTGGTGGTATGGTGTCTTTTAGATATGGGTCACATTATAGTATGTGCCAATATTTTGTTAAGATGGTTCTTAGAACTTCATGGTTGGGGTTAAAGGTCGTAATAAAAGAGGTTTTATAATCCATGGTTTTGGATGTTTCGACCAACTCATTTTTCTTTTTTATATTCAGGCATTCTTCTTGGCTCTGATTTTTTGCCTGCATGAAAGCATTTTCTACAATTCTTTTCGGGTATTTCTTCTTTGTGAACCTAGATCGTAATATCTCGCTCTGAATGAGGAAGTCGCCATCATCAGTACAATTCCTTCTAATCCGTTTGAACTGACTGAACTAGATATTATCTTTCCACTTTTTGTGGTGGGCACTCCTATAATCAAGGTAGCTATTCCCGTCAACTGTTTTGAAATACGTCTTGGACTTGATGGTCTTATTATCTGAATAGAGGAGCAGGTCTAAGTATTCAATGGAAGGTTCTTAAGTTGGACGTAAAAAAGAAAGATTCCATGTGTTTTTGTTGAGGTAGGTGACAAATGATTGGGCTTCTTCCTTGGGACCATTCCAGATCACAATAAGGTCATCTATATAATGCTTATAGAAGATGATATTACAGGGAGTGCAGAATTATTAGGCAAGTTGTATTTTTGAGGATTAATTTTATTATTGAACAACAACCATGTTCTCAATGAACCCAAAAAACTCATTAATATCAAAGCTGAATATTTTTAGAAGTAGTTTTTAGTTTTAGCTATTTTAGGGGGATATCTGTGTGTGCAGGTGACTATTACTGTGCATAATTATTAGGCAACTTAACAAAAAACAAATATATGCCCATTTCAATTATTTATTTTTACCAGTGAAACCAATATAACATCTCAACATTCACAAATATACATTTCTGACATTCAAAAACAAAACAAAAACAAATCAGTGACCAATATAGCCACCTTTCTTTGCAAGGACACTCAAAAGCCTGCCATCCATGGATTCTGTCAGTGTTTTGATCTGTTCACCATCAACATTGCGTGCAGCAGCAACCACAGCCTCCCAGACACTGTTCAGAGAGGTGTACTGTTTTCCCTCCTTGTAAATCTCACATTTGATGATGGACCACAGCTTCTCAATGGGGTTCAGATCAGGTGAACAAGGAGGCCATGTCATTAGATTTTCTTCTTTTATACCCTTTCTTGCCAGCCACGCTGTGGAGTACTTGGACGCGTGTGATGGAGCATTGTCCTGCATGAAAATCATGTTTTTCTTGAAGGATGCCGACTTCTTCCTGTACCACTGCTTGAAGAAGGTGTCTTCCAGAAACTGGCAGTAGGACTGGGAGTTGAGCTTGACTCCATCCTCAACCCGAAAAGGCCCCACAAGCTCATCTTTGATGATACCAGCCCAAACCAGTACTCCACCTCCACCTTGCTGGCGTCTGAGTCGGACTGGAGCTCTCTGCCCTTTACCAATCCAGCCACGGGCCCATCCATCTGGCCCATCAAGACTCACTCTCATTTCACCAGTCCATAAAACCTTAGAAAAATCAGTCTTGAGATATTTCTTGGCCCAGTCTTGACGTTTCAGCTTGTGTGTCTTGTTCAGTGGTGGTCGTCTTTCAGCCTTTCTTACCTTGGCCATGTCTCTGAGTATTGCACACCTTGTGCTTTTGGGCACTCCAGTGATGTTGCAGCTCTGAAATACAAACTGGTGGCAAGTGGCATCTTGGTAGCTGCACGCTTGACTTTTCTCAGTTCATGGGCAGTTATTTTGCACCTTGGTTTTTCCACACGCTTCTTGCGACCCTGTTGACTATTTTGAATGAAACGCTTGATTGTTCGATGATCACGCTTCAGAAGCTTTGCAATTTTAAGAGTGCTGCATCCCTCTGCAAGATATCTCACTATTTTTGACTTTTCTGAGCCTGTCAATTCCTTCTTTTGACCCATTTTGCAAAAGGAAAGGAAGTTGCCTAATAATTATGCACACCTAATATAGGGTGTTGATGTCATTAGACCACACCCCTTCTCATTACAGAGATGCACATCACCTAATATGCTTAATTGGTAGTAGGCTTTCGAGCCTATACAGCTTGGAGTAAGACAACATGCATAAAGAGGATGATGTGGTCAAAATACTCATTTGCCTAATAATTCTGCACTCCCTGTATTCTTCCAATAATGACTGGAGTAAACAAACTCATCTTCAAAGCAGCCCATGTATAAATTGGCGAAACTAGGTGCGAAACGCGTCCCCATTGCGGTCTCGTTTCGTTGCCTGTAGATCTTGCCCTCGAATGTAAAGACATTATGCGTTAGAATGAAATAAATTGCGTCCAGTATAAACTCCCTGTGCTTGCCAGAAAGACGGTGATCTGTTTATAAAAATCATTTTGTAGTTTCAATGTCCGCTGTGTGTGGGATGTTAGAATAAAGCGCTGCAACGTCCAGTGTCAGCCAACAAAATTGGGGTTCCCAGTTGATATCTGTTAGTAATCTAATTAGTTGCGTGGAATCTCTCAGATAAGATCGGAGATTTGTGAGAATGTCTTTGTAGAAATAGATCTACATAATGAAAAAGATTACTAGTAAGAGAGTTAATACCCGAGATGATTGGTCTACCTGGTGGATTCCTAGTGTTTTTATGAATTTTCGGTAGGTGATAAAATAATGCCATATTCGGATGTTCAACCACTATGTACTCCCTTTCTTTTTTAGTTATAACTTCACACTCTTCGGCCTGCTTCAGCAAAATGTCTTTTGATCATCTGTAAGTGGATTAGATGTAAGCAGTTCATAGTATAGAGCGTCATCCAGTATCCTATTAGCTTGCATTATATAATCATCCTTGTTTTTTAAAACTATTCCACCTCCCTTGTCCGCACTCCTGATGACAAGAAGGTCATTATTGTTCAATTCTGTTAGTGCGTCTTTTTCTTCTTTCGATAGGTTGTTCTTGACCTTAACAGCTTTGTTAATATCTCTTGCCTCTTTGGAAACCAAAGAATAGAAGGTGTTAATGTGGTTTCCTCTGTGGTATGTAGGATTAAACGTCGATTTTGGCTTCAAGTTAGTGTGGAGAGTATTTTTTGCCTCTTTACTTGCCGTAGTTTCCTCTTCTTTGTTTGCCACAGGTAGTTTAGGTTGAATGGCAAAATGCCTTTGAAGTGTGACATTCCTAATGAATGTATTGAGGTCCATGAAAAAGTAAAATTCATTATACTTTTCTGCAGGACAAAAGGACAAGCCGCTCTGGAGGACTGACATCTGTGCTACGGAAAGGCTAAACCTAGATAAATTAAATATCTTTACTGTAGTGAGGTTTTGTTCCTCTTTGGGCTGTGAGGATTCTGCTTCGTTTCTTCCACCTTTGTTGTTTTTTCTGGTTCCACGGATTCGTGTTCCCCCTCTTTGTCCTCTCCTGTATTTTTTCTTTTTAGGCCCTTTTGGGGGAAGGTTGGTTCTTGGCTTGAAAAAATCCAATATCATCCTCGCCCCACCTGCTGGTTGTTTGAGAACATACGTTGCTTCTGGGGTCAAGGCCCCGGGTAGCGATAAAAAAGATTGTCACTATCTCCCCGAGTTGGGAGTTGGTTATTGTCGCGCGCCTGCTGCCTTCCTTGGACGCTTGGGCTTTAATAATTTGTCCCACCCTCGCTAGGTGGTTCACAATTAGGAATAAAAAGGGGCAGGCAGCAACAACCAATAAGATTTCAGCCATTGACCTCCCTTGGATGTGATAGCCGTTTCTCAGGCTCCCTCTCCGGCATTGAACCCTGATTCCCCGTAACCCGTGATCACCATGGTAGGCGCAGAAAAGAACATCGAAAGTTGATAGGGCAGACATCCGAATGGATCGTCACCGTCACTGGGACGTGCAATCGCCCAGAGGTTATCTAGAGTCACCAATGCGGCAGCAGGCCCTAGCAGCTAATGTTTTAGATTGTCAGATCAGCAGTCCCTTGCTCCATATGTTTTTGAGGGTCACCAGCAGGCCATTAATCATAATTTTTAAAGGGTGTGTATGATGCCCTCCTTTATGTGTAACAAAGGGTGTTTTGGAGTGCCGGTTCTTTGTAATTTTTGGAAGCCCTTTCACTTAGGCCCCTTGCAGACGAGCGTGTCCAGATTACGTCCAAATGAGTTGCGTCTGTGATCAGGGAAAATCGTGTAAGTATGTATGCAATTGTAGTCAGTTTTGACTATGCATTCCAATGTTTAGTTTTTATCACGCATAATAAAAAACTGACTGTGGTACCTGAACCCAGACTTCTTCACTGAAGTTCAGGTTTGGGTTAGGTGTTCTGTATATTTTATTATTTACCCTTATAACATGGTTATAAGGGGAAATTATAGCATTCTTAATACAGAATGCTTACTAAAATGTGGCTTTAGGGGTTAAAAAAATAATAATAATTTACTTACCTCAATTTGTTGTTCGTGCAGCCGGCATCATCTTCTTTCTTCTTCTTTCAGGACCTGCAAAAGGACCTTTCATGATGATAATTTATTTATTTATTTTTTAACCTCTAAAGCCACATTTTAGTAAGCATTCTGTATTAAGAATGCTATTATTTTCCCTTATAACCATGTTATTATGGAAAATAATACTGTAATTTTTTTTTAATCAATTTACTTAAATCATCTCCTAGCAACCATGCGTGAAAATCGCACCGCATCCGCACTTGCTTCTTATAAACCAGAAACTTTGCACTTTAATTAACCCTTTAGATTACAAATTATTTATACCCCAAATCAGGGATGGACTTTGTCTCAGGACTATGTCATCGACTGCATTGCCCCATTATTCCTTTTTGCTATCTTGTGCAATAATATGCCATACCTTAATGTGAAATATGCAAAATGTATATGTGATAAATTGCCTAGAATGTGTTGTTGTGCATAACCCTTTATTACAGAAGGTTATTGAAGTGTCATGATAGTACATTGCAATATTTATGTCCATATTTGTATTTTTGTGGCGTGTATTTGGTGCATTTTAGGTGACGGCGTAGAGATCCACAGCTTCAGTCAATGCAAACGTCGAGGACGACTTACCTTTTTTCAAGGGGGTATGCAGCGTCCCACATATGTGTGTAAATGGGACACTTCAAACATCTGAATATATATATATGTATTGAATTGCATTTTATAGTATTCTTTATTATCTGGCTGGCAAGTTCATTTACATCCATTCGCCCCTAGGTGGTGCTGGCACCACATAACATATATATATTATATATTTATATATATATATACACTCACCTAAAGAATTATTAGGAACACCATACTAATACGGTTTTGGACCCCCTTTTGCCTTCAGAACTGCCTTAAATCTACGTGGCATTGATTAAACAAGGTGCTGATAGCATTCTTTAGAAATGTTGGCCCATATTGATAGAATAGCATCTTGCAGTTGATGGAGATTTGAGGGATGCACATCCAGGGCATGAAGCTCCCGTTCCACCACATCCCAAAGATGCTCTATTGGGTTGAGATCTGGTGACTGTGGGGGCCATTTTAGTACAGTGAACTCATTGTCATGTTCAAGAAACCAATTTGAAATGATTTGAGCTTTGTGACATGGTGCATTATCCTGCTGGAAGTAGCCATCAAAGGATAAATACATGTTCTCATTCTGTTTACGCCAAATTCGGACTCTATCATTTGAATTTCTCAACAGAAATCGAGACTCATCAGACCAGGCAACATTTTTCCAATCTTCAACAGTCCAATTTTGGTGAGCTCGTGCAAATTGTAGCCTCTTTTTCCTATTTGTAGTGGAGATGAGTGGTACCCGGTGGGGTCTTCTGCTGTTGCAGCCCATCCGCCTCAAGGTTGTGCGTGTTGTGGCTTCACAAATGCTTTGCTGTATACCTCAGTTGTAACGAGTGGTTATTTCAGTCAACGTTGCTCTTATAGAAACATAGAAACATAGAATGTGTCGGCAGATAAGAACCATTTGGCCCATCTAGTCTGCCCATTATACTGAATACTATGGATAGCCCCCGGCCCTATCTTATATGAAGGATGGCCTTATGCCTATCCCATGCATGCTTAAACCCCTTCACTGTATTTGCAGCTACCACTTCTGCAGGAAGGCTATTCCATGCATCCACTACTCTCTCAGTAAAGTAATACTTCCTTATATTACTTTTAAACCTTTGCCCCTCTAATTTAAAACTGTGTCCTCTTGTGGTAGTTTTTCTTCTTTTAAATATGCTCTCTTCCTTTACCGAGTTGATTCCCTTTATGTATTTAAAAGTTTCTATCATATCCCCTCTGTCTCTTCTTTCTTCCAAGCTATACATATTAAGGTCCTTTAACCTTTCCTGGTAAGTTTTATCCTGCAATCCATGTACTAGTTTAGTAGCTCTTCTCTGAACTCTCTCTAGAGTATCTATATCCTTCTGGAGATATGGCCTCCAGTACTGCGCACAATACTCCAAGTGAGGTCTCACCAGTGTTCTGTACAGCGGCATAAGCACTTCACTCTTTCTACTGCTTATACCTCTCCCTATACATCCAAGCATTCTGCTGGCATTTCGTGCTGCTCTATTACATTGTCTTCCCACCTTTAAGTCTTCTGAAATAATTACTCCTAAATCCCTTTCCTCAGATACTGAGGTCAGGACTGTGTCAAATATTCTATATTCTGCCCTTGGGTTTTTACGCCCCAGGTGCATTATCTTGCACTTATCCACATTAAATTTCAGTTTCCAGAGTTCTGACCATTCTTCTAGTTTTCCTAAATCCTTTTCCATTTGGCGTTTCCCTCCAGGAACATCAACCCTGTTACATATCTTTGTGTCATCAGCAAAAAGACAAACCTTACCAGCGAGGCCTTTTGCAATATCACTTATGAAGATATTAAACAAAATCGGTCCCAGTACAGATCCCTGTGGAACCCCACTGGTAACATTACCTTGTTTTAAATGTTCTCCATTGACTACAACCCTCTGTTGTCTGTCACTCAGCCACTGCCTAATCCACTCAACAATATGGGAGTCCATGCTCAATGACTGCAGCTTATTGATAAGTCTTCTATGTGGGACAGTGTCAAAAGCCTTACTAAAATCTAGATATGCGATGTCTACTGCACCTCCACCGTCTATTATTTTATTCACCCAGTCAAAAAAATCTATAAGATTTGTTTGACATGATCTCCCTGAAGTAAACCCATGTTGTTTTTCATCTTGCAATCCATGGGATTTTAGATGTTCCACAATCCTATCCTTTAATAGGGTTTCCATTAATTTGCCTACTATTGATGTCAGACTCACTGGTCTATAGTTGCTCGATTCCTCCCTACTACCTTTCTTGTGAATGGGCACGACATTTGCCAATTTCCAATCTTCCGGGACGACTCCTGTTACTAATGATTGGTTAAAATAAATCTGTTAACGGTTTTGCCAGCTCACCACTAAGCTCTTTTAATAATTTTGGGTGTATCTCATCAGGCCCCTGTGACTTATCTGTCTTCATCTTAGACAGCAAACTTAGAACATCTTTCTCTGTAAAGATACATGCATCAAACGATTTAATAGTCATTCTTTCTAGTGGAGGTCCTTCTCCTTTTTCTTTTGTAAAAACTGAACAGAAGTATTCATTAAGGCAGTCGGCTAGCCCTTTATTCTCTTCTACATACCTTCCGTCCTTTGTTTTTAATTTAGTTATTCCTTGTTTTAATTTCCTTTTTTCATTTATATATCTGAAGAATGTCTTATCCCCTTTTTTCATAGACTGAGCTAGTTTTTCTTCTGCCTGCGCTTTAGAAGTTCTTATAACTTGCTTGGCCTCTCTCTGCCTAATCTTGTAGATTTCCTTATCTTCATTGCTCTGGGTTTTTTTATAATTACAAAATGCTAGCTTTTTATTTTTAATGATTTGGGCCACTTCTGCTGAGTACCACATTGGTCTCCTCCTTTTTTTGCTTTTACTGACAAGTCTAATGCAATTTTCTGTTGCCTTCAATAATGCACCTTTTAAGTAGTCCCATTTCTCCTGGACTCCATGTAATCCGTTCCAGTCTGATAAGGACTCATTTATGACTAATTTCATTTTTGAAAAGTCTGTTTTTCTAAAATCTAAAACTTTTGTTTTTGTGTGGTGGGACTCTTTCACAGTTCTTATATTAAACCACACTGACTGGTGATCACTAGATCCCAAGGTTTCGCCTACAATGACATCATATACCGAATCCCCGTTTGTGAATACCAAATCCAAAATGGCCTCCCTCCGGGTTGGCTCCTTAACCACTTGTTGTAGAGATAACCCCAGTAGGGAATTTAGAATATCTGTACTCCTGGTAGAACTTGCTATTTTGGTTTTCCAGTTTATATCTGGAAGATTGAAATCTCCCATAATGATAACTTCTCCTTTCATTGTCATTTTAGCTATTTCTTCAACTAGTAGATCATTTAGTTCTTTAACTTGACCAGGTGGTCTATATATCACACCTACACGAGTTACTGCATGGTTAGCAAACTGCAACGTAACCCAAACTGACTCTATGTTGGCCTCACCAACTTGTATTAGGTTAGATTTAATGCTATCTTTCACATACAGGGCCACTCCTCCTCCTTTCTTGCCTTCTCTGTCTCTTCTGTATAAAGAGTACCCTGGTATGGTTATGTCCCAGTCATTTCTTTCATTAAACCATGTCTCCGTAACAGCCACTACAAATCTGTCTGTAATTAGCTTGAATCAGTCGGCCCATTCTCCTCTGACCTCTAGCATCCACAAGGCATTTTTGCCCATAGGACTGCCGCATACTGGATGTTTTTTCCTTTTCACACCATTTTTTGTAAACCCTAGAAATGGTTGTGCGAGAAAATCCCAGTAACTGAGCAGATTGTGAAATACTCAGACCGGCCCGTCTGGCACCAACAACCATGCCACGCTCAAAATTGCTTAAATCACCTTTCTTTCCCATTCTGACATTCAGTTTGGAGTTCAGGAGATTGTCTGGACCAGGACCACACCCCTAAATGCATTGAAGCAACTGCCATGTGATTGGTTGACTAGATAATTGCATTAATGAGAAATAGAACAGGTGTTCCTAATAATTCTTTAGGTGAGTGTATATATATATATATATAGTGGGGGGGGGGGTGTTTAGCTTAGTTAGTTGAGATTATAATGTAGTCAGAGTAAGGAGAAGCAAGTTCATGAAGGAGAGAGACAGGCTAAAAGCACCATGTAGCTGTGTTCCTTTCCTCTGGGCCCTGATCAAGCCTGGAGAAGATAACTACAGAAACCAAGCACCAGACTATACACCAAGATGCAGAGAGACTAGTGAGGGTAACAGCTAACTATAGCTTATAGACCTCATCAACACAAGTGACCAGGAGTAGCTTTCTGAATACCTGGACACAAATGAACAGTTAATGGGCAGAATTGTCTTTACCACTAACTAAACCTTCCAGGTAGTAGTGAAAACTAAAAACCTTTCCAGAAGAGTTTCCTGCCAAAGAATGAAGCAGATGTGTTTGCCTGCCACGAGGGAGATCACCCTTAAAGGATAGCTCATAGTAACTATATATATATAATAGCATCTTTAGTGCCAGAATGCTGTAAAGAGTGAATTTAGGATAACCACCAGGATCCTTGCCTGTAAAGTATCAGCATTATAAGAATCCCTCCATTAACAACTGCCATTGCCTGATAATAGGATTACAAGTCAACTTGTTATTACTTATACTATGCAAAACGCTTTCCATTGATGAACTGTACCAACTGTCCAGAGACTATTGATTCTTCAGTAAATGTTCAACTAGTTTATAATAAACGACTCCTCATTCTTACTACTGCTACTCTTAACATTTTAACCTAACAGTGCTGGCATCACGAATCAGGGGCCCAGTTGCAAAAGCACCTTACACCCATTACCATCAAGGGCACCTCAACTTCCATCTGGCTGGTGTTCCCTGTAACCGAGAGTGCCGCGGAGGATTTTGTGCTGTCTTCCCATCCACTGTACGCCAGCCCAGGGAGGCATCTGATAACCGTGGGTACATGAACTATTGCACCCATCGGCCCACCGTGAGCCTCACGTGTTTTCCCCTGCGGTTTGGTATTGTTACACCGGCAATTGCCAGCTCATCACCACAGTAGACCACTGCTATTACATGCAACGATCTCCTCCACAGTACTGGAAGGGGCGATCACTAATGCCATCACTCTTCCCCATACTGAATCATTGTTTGCTGGCAGCAGATGCTTTTTACACAGCACAATCTGCTGCCAGCAAGTGATTTTTAAACCCGCTGAAAGCTTGTGATTGCCCGATGAACAAGCAGCAGTATTACATAGGCAGATCATCGCTATTGAGTGTTCCTACATACACTTGTCAGTGATGATCAGCCTGACAATCAACTGGTTTAATACAGCCTTAAGACGTTATATATCTGGTGGAAGTCCAAGGTGGTTGGACCTAAGTAAACCTTGGAAACTGACCAAGGAGTTTCAGGTTACAAATCTGTCTGTAATTAATGTCTTTCTCAGTCACCAGAATAATCATCCTACGATCACTCTAGGCCAGATATGTCAAACTCATCACCTCCAGATGTTGCAAAACAACTTTCAACATGCCTGGACATGGTACAGCTATCAGGGCATGCTGGGGGTTTTACAACAGCTGGTGAGTAGTGATGAGCGAGCACCAAAGTGTTCGGGTGTTCGGGTACTCAGTCCGAAAACATAGCGATATTTGTGCGCTCGACCGATCACCCGAGTATAATGGAAGTGTAAGAGAGTGTCTGGAGTGGTAGTGGATGAAAGATACGTGCCACCGGGGGTCGTGGCCCCGGTGGAGTAAGAGCCGGGTCTTTTGTGTTTTGTCAGTCTACACTGATCCTGGCAGGTTGGTTATCTCTGGCCTTAGTTGGGTAGGGAAGGAGTTAATCCTTCACTATGCTCGGTGGGTGTGGTCTGCCTGCTACACCCAGGGCTGTGAATATAGGTCTGATGCTCACTGACTGTGGGGCTGATGAAGTGTGGTCTCCTGTCTCACTGCAGGAAGCTGTACGGGAGGCTGATCGCACGGTCGGGCTGAGCTCTGTAGTCCGCTCGTCTAACAAAGACTGCCCAATTGCTGCAGGCTCAGCGAAGGACCAAAAGAAGGTATCCTGTGGCCGGAGCCAATCCCTTGTCCAGGCCGACACGTGGCCTGTCTAACTTGCAAAAACTTGGACAAACCCGCCCCACAACAAGGTGTAGTACTGATCACGGATGTGAGAGACTGTGTGAACAGGCACCAAGATGCCTGCAGCGTTTTGGGCTCCGTTGTGGGAGGTGGGGTTTATAAACATTGCTGTTGTGTGAATTGCACAGTTTTGATGTGATGCACTGGAGTGAATAAAAGAGCACGGTTTGGACACAAAGCCTGTCTCCTGAGCCTCTATACTGCCACCGCTACCATCTGCCTACCAGAGCAAACCCCCACAATGTCAATGGGAGACAACCAGGCACCCCCTCCTCGGATCAGGGGAGGGTGCCTGGTTCATAGGAAAAGGTCTGAAAGTGATGGAAACACCTCTGAAATCGATCAGGAACAGCAGGGGGACAATGTCTGGATGCATCTTGGACTCAAATGTCGCTGCTGAGAGCCATGTTGTATGCCACTTTTACAGACCGACAAAAAAACGCCCCAAAAAATTGTAGTGAGGACCTACAGGTGAGCAGACCGTATAAAACATTAGAGGTGAGGGCTTACTGGTGAGCAGACCATATAAAACATTTGAGGTGAGGGCCTGAAGGTGAGTGGACCCTATAAAACATTGTAGTGAGGGCCTACAGGTGAGAAGACCATATAAAACATTAGAGGTGAGGGCCTACCGGTGAGCAGACCGTATAAAACATTGGAGGTGAGGGCCTGAAGGTGAGCGGACCCTATAAAACATTGTAGTGAGGGCCTACAGGTGAGCAGACTGTATGAAACATTGGAGGTGAGGGCCTGAAGGTGAGCGGACCCTATAAAACATTGTAGTGAGAGCCTACAGGTGAGCAGACAGTATAGAACATTGGAGGTGAGGGCCTGAACGTGAGTGGACCCTATAAAACATTGTAGTGAGGGCCTACAGGTGAGCAGACCATATAAAACATTAGAGGTGAGGGCCTACCATTGAGCAGACCATATAAAACATTGGAGGTGACGGCCTGAAGGTGAGCGGACCCTATAAAACATTATAGTGAGGGCATATATACTGTATGGAAGAGGAGGAGGAGGAGAAAACAAGATTCAAACATATACCCTTTTTTGCAGTGAAAAGGGTGCATCTGAATCTTGTGGATTGAGTACATTTAAATTGCGTTTTTGTTCCTCATTAGCTCAGCTTTCCTCTGGTGGAGTGGAGAAGTCAGGGGCAATCCAGCCCTTGTTCATTTTTATAAGAGTCAACCTGTCAGCATTGTCAGTGGACAAGCAGATATGCTTATCTGTTATAATGCCACCAGCAGCACTAAATACACGCTCAGACAATACGCTGGCGACAGGGCAGGCCAGCACCTCCAAGGCATAGAGCGCAAGTTCGTGCCACGTGTCCAGCTTGGACACCCAGTAGTTGTAAGGCACAGAGGGATAATTGAGGACGCTGACACGGTCTGCTATGTATTCCTTCACCATCTTCCAAAACTTTTCCCTCCTTAGGACAGTAGACTACGCTTCAGGGTGAGGGTGCTGGCGGGGTGTCATGAAAGTGTCCCATGCCTTGAAGAGTGTTGCCCTGCCTTTGTTGGAACTGGAGTGTGTTCCCATTGTCCGCCTTCCTCGTTTGCCTATGGAAGTACGGACTCTGCCGCCAGCTTTGTCAGATGGAAATATTTGGAGCAATTTCTCAACAAGGACCTTCTGGTATTGCACCATTTTACTTACCCTCTCCATCACAGGAATGAGAGATGAGAAGTTCTTTGTAGCGGGGGTCAAGAAGGGTGAACACCCAGTAATCCGTGTTATCTAAAATGCGTGTAACGCGAGGGTCGCGGGAAAGGCAGCCCAACATGAAGTCAGCTGTGTGTGCCAGAGTACCAACAGGCAAGACGTCTATGTCAATGTCAGGATGACTCTCTATCTGTTCATCCTCCTACTCATCCCCTTGTGCCCATCCACGTCGAACCGATGGAATTAAAGTTCTGTCGGTAGTACCCTCTGTAGCAGAGGCAACTGTCTACAGCTCCTCCTCCTCCTCCTCATGGTCCAATTCTCGCTGAGAAGACGAAGTGTGGGTGGCCTGGCTATCACCCACACTATAGTTCTCCCCCATTTCCACGTCTGCCACATTCAGAGCATCGTACTTAATTGTGAGCAGTGATCGTTTGAATAGACACAGAAGTGGGATGCTTACACTGATTATAGCGTTATCACCACTAACCATCTGTGTGGATTCATCAAAGTTTCTGCCATCAATGCCCACTCATCGCTTGTGAATAGTGGAAGTTGACTCGAAAGGAGACGACCTTGTTGCAGCTGTTATTCCACAACTGCCCTCTGCTGCTCACAAAGCCTGGACAACATGTAGAACGTAGAGTTCCAGCGTGTGCTCACGTCGCACAACAGTCAGTAAGCTGGAAGCCCCAAGCACTGCTGCAGTGTTGACAGAGCGGCTGAAGCTGTGGACAACTTGCAGAAATGGGCACCCGCATGGAGCCTTCACTAGTAGCTCTGTCAAATTTGTGTATGTTTCAATAAACCGCTGAACCACTAAGTTTATTACATGCACTAGGCAAGGCACGTGCATCAGGTTGCCAAGCTCCAAAGCCGCCATCAAGTTACGGCCATTGTCCGACACAACCATGCCGGGTTGTAGGTTTACTGGCGACAGCCACAGCTCGGTCTGGTCCCTTATACCCTGCCACAGCTCTGCAGCGGTGTGCTGTGTGTCCCCTAGGCAGATCAGCTTCAGCGCGGCCTATTGACATTTCCCCACAGCAGTGCTACACTGCTTCCATCTACCGACTGATGGCTGACTGCTGGAGCTAGAAGTGGTGGAGGTAGCAGCAGAAGAGGAGGAGGAGAAGTGGGGGTTGGAGCCAGTAACATAGCTGCTGGCGGAGACCCTGATGAACATAAGGACCGTGGGCAGCACCCGTGCCATCCCAAGGTACAACTCACTCCCGGCCTCCACAACATTCACCCAGTGTGCGGTCAGGGAAATGTAGCGTCCCTGGCCACCAGCACTTGTCCATGTGTCCGTGGTCAAGTGGACCTGCCCAGTAACTGCGTTGGTCAGGGCACAGGTGATGTTATGGGACACATGTTGGTGTAAGACGGGCATGGCACACCGTGAAAAATAGTGGCGGCTGGGGACTGCGTACCGAGGGACGGCCGCCGACATCAAGCTGTGGAAGGCCTCAGTCTCCGCAAGCCTATATGGCAACATTTCAAGGGCCAGTAATTTTGAAAGCTGCGCATTTAGTGCTATGGACAGTGGGTGGGTGGCTGGACATTTCCGTTTGCGTTCAAATGCCTGTGGTAAGGACAATTGTACGCTGCGCTGGGACAGGGAAGTGGATGTAGTTGCTGATGGTGCATGCGAAGGCCCAAGTGCAGGGCAAGGGGCATCCGGCCCTGCGCCTTTGACAGGGGATTGGCCTGCAGTGCGTAACACAGGGGAAGAGGAGGCAGTGGGGTGGCCCGCAGACCCAGATTGTGGACCTAGGCATTCGGCCCACTGATTAGGGTGCTTGGATGCCATGTGGCGGATAATGCTGGTGGTGATGAGGTTGCTGGTGTCCGCGCCCCGGCTCATTTTGATACGGCACAGGTTGCAAACTTCCACTCTTTTGTCGTCTGCACTTTCCGCAAAAAAGCGCCAATCTGCGGAACACCTACCCCTTGGCAAGGGAGATTTGCGCATGTTTGTGCTATGTGTAACGGTTGCGGGCCTGTTTGGTGTGGGCCGACTTCTCCCTTTTGCCACACCACTGCCTCTTACAGCTTGTTGCGGTGCTGCAGATCCCTCCTCGTCTGCACTGCTTTCCTCGCTCGGCTTTTCATCTTCCCAAGTTGGATCAGTGACCTCATCGTCCACCACCTCCTCTTCCACTTCCTCATCCCCATCCTCCTGAATTGACCTAACCACAACCTCAGTGATTGACAACTGTGTCTTCTCATCTTCATCCACCTCGTGAACAAATAATTGACTTTCACCACCCTCATCTTTTTGACCCTGTGATAGGTCAAGAGGTTGTGAATCAGGGCACAATATCTGTGCCTCTTCAAGCGTGCTTGGCGAGAGGGCCAAATTTAGTGATGGCAATGAAAATAGGTCCTCGGAATGTCCGAGTGTGGTATCAACGGTTTTTCCGACTCCTGACTCTACATGGTGGGAGGAAGGAGGATCAGGGTGAGGATTCTGTGGACCAGATTCTTTGCTAATGAGATTTGTCTTGGTGGAAGAGAGGGTGGAAGAATTATTTTCTGCCATCCAACCGACCACCCGGTCGCACTGGTCCGACTTGGACAGTGTTGTCCTGCGACGCCCAGTTAACTGTGAAATGAAACTGGGTATGGTGGATTTTATCTTTTTTCCAGTTTCACCGGCAGCTGGCACAGTTTCATTGCACCCAGGGCCACGGCCTCTGCCTGAACCGTCAGCAACATGCCCACTTCCCCATCCTTTAGTGCTCGCCTTCTTCATATTAAAAGGTTTATTCAATAGATGTTGGACAACTTATTTAAATTTGCCCCCAGCAAAATAATTCTCTGCTGGAATACTGTATATAACGTTTGTGGATTGAACGCACACACAGATGTGCCCAAAAGTAGGTAAATGTGTCCCAAATACAAATAATTCTCTGCTGGAATACTGTATATACGGTTGCGGCCTAAACGCACACACAGATGTGCCTAAAACTAGTTAAGTTTGTCCCAAATAAAATTTATTCTCTGCTGGAATACTGTATATAACGTTTGTGGATTGAACGCACACACAGATGTGCCCAAAACTAGTTAAATTTGTCCCAAATACAAATAATTCTCTGCTGGAATACTGTATATATGGTTGCAGCCTAAACGCACACACAGATGTGCCCAAAACTAGTTAAATTTGCACAAAATATAAATAATTCTCTGCTGCAGTACTGAATATTACAGTTGTGGATTGAACGCATACACAGATGTGGCACAAATTAGGTTAATTTCCACCGAAAAAAAAATTCGATGACGGCGCGGTGTATATCTCACTAGCAGGCACACTCTAGGGAATAAGCCCCTTTTTATAATGTCTGCTAAACACGCTGCTTTCTGATGGCGTACTGTAGATCTCACTTGCAGACAAACTCTAGCGAATAAGCCCCTTTTTATAATGTCTGCTAAACACACTGCTTTCTGATGGCATACTGTAGATCTCACTTGCAGACACACTCTAGTGAATAAGCCTCTTTTTATAATATCTGCTAAACACACTGCTTTCCGATGGCGTACTGTAGATCTCACTTGCAGACACACTCTAGTGAATAAGCCCCTTTTTATAATGTCTGCTAAACACACTGCTTTCTGATGGCATACTGTAGATCTCACTAATATCAAATCTTTCTGTCTTTTAAAAGCTTTTGGGTACTTAAAAAAGCGATTTTCCAGCCCTGCACTATCTATCCCTTCCTGAAGATGCCTGTCCCTGATACTGCTGAATTTAACCCCTGGTAAAAAATAAAAATAAAAATGGTGCTGCACTGCTGTCAAACACACATTATAGTCCTTAACCCCTTAGTGACCACCCATACGTGTTTTTACGGCGGTCACTAAGGGGCCTTAGGCTGGGCCGCCGCGTTTTTACGGCAGCCCAGTTTAAGCGCTGCACGGCTCCCCCGTGCAGCGGGGAGCGCGGATCTGGCTCTCACATGATAGCCGGGTCCCTGCTCTAACAGCCCCGACCGGCAGGAGTGCTGATCCGGGCTGTTTAACCCTTTACATGCCGGGCGCAATGGCGCCCGCTGCATGTAAAGTGGTGACAGAGGGAGCGGACTCCCTCTGTCTCCCATCAGCACCCCGAAAATGCTTTCGCGGGGTGCTGATGTGCTGGGAAGCTTACCTTGCTTCCGATCAGGGCCCCGAGCCTGTCTTCAGTTATTTCCAGCAGGGTGTGCCTCTCTGGCGCAGCCTGCTGGTCAATGTTTGAATAGCATTGCTATTGAAATGCAATGCATTATAGAGATAATGCATTACATTTTAAAAGCAATCAAAATACTGTATATTATAGTCCCCTTGTGGGACTATTAAGTAGTAAAAAAAATAGAAAAAAAATACACATTTATTAAATAAAAAAAATTCCATAAAATAAAAAAAATATGCATTTTTTTCCATTGAAAATACACTTTTCAATGAAAAAAATTGCAAAAAGAAAATATTCCCCATATGTTTGGTATTGCCGCGTCCGTAACGACCGGGACTACATAAATATTACATAAATTATCCCCTATGGTGAACGCCGTAAAAAATAAAAAATAAAAAAAGACAGAATTTCGAATTTATTCTTAGTTTCCACCGAAAAAAAAAGTAATAACAAGCGATCAAAAAGCGGCATTTACTCCAAAATCATACCAATGAAAAATACAAGTCGTCGTTCAAAAATCAAGCCCTCACACAATTCCATATAAAAAAAAAAAGTTATGGGTCTTGTGAAGTGGCAATGCAAAATAATTTTTTGGGTTAATAAAAGGTGTTTTATTGCAAAAAAAAAGTAGTAAAACGTAAACAAAATTATAAGTATTTAGTATCACTGTAATCATACTGACCCAGAGAATAAAGATATTATGTTATTTGTACCGAAAAATGAACGTCAAAAAATGTATAATGTAAAAACGCAGTGGTAGTATTGCTATTTTTCCCCATCTCCCTCCCAGAAAGAGTTAATAAAAGTTAATCAGAAAGTTATGTGTACCCCAAAATGGCGCCATTAAAAACTACAACTTGTCCCATAAAAAACAAGCCCTCATAAAGCTATATAGATGAAAAAATAAAAAAGTTATAGCTCTTGGAACGAGACCATAAAAAAAGGAAGAAAAACGCTTGGTCATAAAGGCCCAAACAGGCTTGGTCACTAAGGGGTTAACCACCTTCCATCTGGGCCATTTGCCCCCTTCCTGACCAGGCCAAATTTTGCAAAACTGACATATCTCACTTTATGTGGTAATAACTTTGGAACGCCTTTATTTATCCAAGTCATTCAGAGATTGTTTTCTCGTGACACATTGTACTTCATGATAGTCATAAATTTGAGTAAAAATATTTCACCTTTATTTATGAAAAAATCCCAATTTTCTAAATTTCAATTTCTCTGCTTTTAAAACAGAAAGTGATACCTCATAAAATATTTATTATTTAACATTCCCCATATGTCTACTTTATGTTGGCATCATTTTGGAAATGTCATTTTATTTTTTTAGGACGTTAGAAGGCTTAGAAGTTTAGAAGCAATTCTTCAAATTTTTAAGAAAATTGCCAAAACCCACTTTTTAAGGACCAATTCAGGTATGAAGTCACTTTGTGGGGCCTACATAGTGGATACCCCCATAAATGACCCCATTGTAGAAACTACACCCCTCAAGGTATTCAAAACCGATTTTACAAACTTTGTTAACCCTTTAGGCGTTCCACAAGAATTAAAGGAAAATGGAGATCAAATTTTTAAATTTCACTTTTTTGGCAGATTTTCCATTTTAATCAATTTTTTTCTTTAACACATCGATGGTTAACAGCCAAACAAAACTCAATATTTATTACCCAGATTCTGTGGTTAACAGAAACACCCCACATGTGGTCATAAACTGCTGTATGGGCACACGGCAGGGCGCAGAAGAAAAGGAACTCCACATGGTTTTTAGATGCCATGTCCCATTTGAAGCCCCCTGATGCACCCTTACAGTAGAAACTCCCAAGAAGTGACCCCATTTTGGAAACTAGGGGATAAGGTGCCAGTTTTATTAGTACTATTTTTGGGTACATATAATTTTTTGATCATTCATTATAACACTTTATGGGGCAAGGTGACCAAAAAATTGGTTGTTTTAGCACAGTTTCTATTTATTTATTTTTACAGCGTTCACCTGAGGGGTTCAGTCAAGTGACATTTTTATAGAGCAGATTGTTACGGACATGGCGATACCTAATATGTATACTTTTTCTCATTTATTAAAGTTTTACACAATAATAGCATTTTTGAAACAAAAAAATTATGTTTTAATGTGTCCATGTTCTGAGAGCTATAGTTTTTTTATTTTTTGAGAGATTTTCTTATGTAGGGGCTCATTTTTTGCGGGATGAGGTGACGGTTTTATTGTTTTGACACAGTTTTTTTTTTTTTTTTTTTACGGTGTTCACCCGAGGGGTTAGGTCATGTGATATTTTTATAGAGCTGGTTTTTACGGACGCGGCAATACCTAATATGTATACTTTTTTTATTTGTTTCACTTTAACACAATAATAGCATTTTTGAAACCAAAAAAATGATGTTTTAGTGTCTCCATGTTCTAAGAGCTATAGTTTTTTTATTTTTTGAGAGATTTTCTTATGTAGGGGCTCATTTTTTGCGGGATGAGGTGACGGTTTTATTGGTACTATTTTGTGGGACATACATTTTTGATCACTTGGTGTTGCACCTTTTGTGATGCAAGGTGACAAAAATTGCTTGTTTTGACACAGTTTTTTTATTTATTTTTTTACGATGTTCACCCGAGGGGTTAGGTCATGTGATATTTTTATAGAGCTGGTTTTTACGGACGCGGCAATACCTAATATGTATACTTTTTTTTATTTTTTCTATTTTTAACTTTTTTTTTTCATTCCTTACTTGGGGACTTTTTTTTTTTACATGTGAAACTTTTTTTAATTTTTTTATTTTCAACCTTTTATTTTTATTTTTTTTATTTTACACTTTTCGTCCCCCATAAGGTCATACAAGACCTCTGGGGGACATTTACTTCACTTTTTTTTTTTCACTGTTGATTTCTCCTGTAACTGGGGCTGACATAGTAGCCCCAGTTACAGGACAAATACACCCCTAGAGAGGCTGTACAGCAGCAATCCAGCGCTGTACAGCCTCAGAGCAGGGCTGATCGAGGTCTCTGAAAGACCTCACACAGCCCCTGCACTCTCCGGTCACGGCGGTCACATGACCGCCGGGCCGGAACAGGAAGCGTATAGCACTTCCTTCTCTGCATACACAGCGCTCGGTGAGCGCTGTGTCTGCAGCGATCCGGAAGGCAGGGACACCTGGGCACTGTCCCTGCCTTGTCTTAGGGTTGCCCTGCTGCACGATTAGCGTGCAGCTGCTATTTCTGAAAAGACGTTTTAAAACGTGCTTTCAGAAATAGACGTCCACCCATAGGACGTTTATATCCTATGGGCGGACGTAAAGCAGTTAAGGGGATTGTTTAGTCTTTCAATAGTTTTTTTGGAGTTAAATCTGTGAATTTCAAGCAAAACGCTATATGTCCCTGCCTACTGTCTGCTCTCCCTGACGCTGAATGATCCGAGCGCGATGGACCATATGATAAGTGCAGTGACGTCACCAAAGGTCCTTTTCCTCCCAGGTCATCAAAGAAGAAGAAAGAAGACGAGCCGGGCAGCGCGAACAAGTAGATGAGGTGAGTATAATTTTTTATATTTTTTTTTAACCCCTCTATCCCTAATTTACTTAGCATTCTGTATTATTAATGCTATTATTTTCCCTTATAACCATGTTAATAGCTAACATGGCTATGGCATTACACTAAAGGGAATTACTTACCTGAACGTTGATTGGTTGCTTAGGAGGCGCCAAACGTGTGGGGAGGAGACTTGAGCAATGCGACGAGCACACGTGGTATTCGGCCGAGTACCGCCACGTGCCGAGCATAGCGATGCTCAAGCCGAACCTGTACTCGGCCGAGCGTGCTCACTCATCACTACTGGTGAGTCATGAGATTTACATTACTGCACTTGGCAAATTGTTTCCTTACCTTTTTTTTATAAAAATCACCTGACCATACATGTCTTGCGGTTAGGTCTCACAGCACCTCTTGAGGGCAACTTAAAGGGATTTTCCTGTGAAAGTATTACTATGCAATGAACATTAAATAAATTATTATTGCAATATAAATGAAATTAAAAACAATTGTTCCATTTTTTTGTGTACATTACATTACAATCTTTGGTAGCACCCGTGGTGCTTATCCTTCTGGTCCACCATCTTCTGCATTCAGTAGTGGACTAAGATGCTCAGTGACTTCCCCACTCCCTTCCCCTCCTCTCAGTGGCAGCTTAGTAATCTCATAGTGAAGCAGGTGAAATGACCAGGCATTTATCCCTAGTTCTCAATTCATAGAAATACAGTGACGAGCAAAAGGGTAACAGCGTTTTGAACTTTTGACTTTCAGGCTCCATATCTCACCATCCACTACAGTTTCAAAATTGGGACTACCTTCCTACACTCAAGTGCAATGGGTATGAAAATGCCAACATAGTGTTCCAGCAGGACAACGACCCGGAGCATACGTCGAGATTGGCAAAGAAATTGTTTAAAGATACTAAAGTTGAGGTGCTGGATAGGCCCCCACAGTCCCCAGACCTCAACCCAATCGAACACTTGTGGGTAGAGATGAAGAAAAAGCTGTATTCGTACCCGTATGCACCAACATTGGGAAGTGTAGAAGAGACCTGGGAACAGATTTCGGTCGAGACATGCTTGAATTTGATCAAGAGCATGTCCAGAAGGACAGTGTTGAAAGCCAAAGGAGGATTTACAAAATACTAGCAAAATAATAAAAATTTTAATTTAGAATTTTAGAAAAACAGTAACAATGCAGGTACATGACAAGAATCTTCATAACTAATCATATGCTATGTAGTTGCAAGTCCAATTTATATATGAGATAACCAAGATGATTGTCTATAAAATGATGGTAGGCTGACGTTCGAATCTGTAGTGGATGGTGAGATATGGAGCCTGAAGGTCAAAAGTTCAAAACATTGTTACCCTTTTGCTTGTCAGTTGTATATAGCTATGTTTCCCTCTAGACAGTGGAGAAGGAAATTGTGGGGGCACTGCATACCATGTGCACTATATCTCTGTGGCTATATGTGAGGTACTATTTTGTATTCAGGGAGGAAAGGATTTACAAGAGCTAATTGCAATGCATCCTGGGAGATATGTCCCATGTGAGCTGCTGCCTGCCCACAAAAAGGAAATAAAATGAGCAGAGAAGTCTGGATTACCCCTTTAAGATGTGTATTTGTTTGATGGCTAAACACTAGTGTTGGGCGCGAATATTCGAATAGCGAATATTAATTGCGAATATCGGCACTTTGAGAATTCACAAATATTTAGAATATAGTGATATATATTCGTATTTTCGAATATTCTAGATTTTTTGTTTTCATCTGAACCCATGATCCTTCCCTGCTTCTTGTTTGTGGGCCAATGAGAAGGCTGCAATGTCTTTGTCTGAGCTCAGCAAAATCCCTAGCAACCAATAGGAAAGTTGCCTACCCCTTACTATATAAAAACCTCCCCAGCTGCCATTTTCTGCTGTGTTTTAAAGTTCTGAGAGAGACAGCAATGTCATTTCTGTGCTCTGTGCTTTACACTCATCACATTAGATAGATAGCTTATATATAAAGATAACCTTGCGGTTCGCCCGGCGGTCGTTTCGACATGCTTGTTCGACATGCACCATATTCTTTTGCATTGCACCGAACTTTGACCCATGACACATCCATCAGTTGGGACAGGACAGCCAATTGAGACGTTTCAGCACAAGGACACACCCCCACCCTATAAGAGAACCCGATCTGGCAGCCATTTTACATTCTGTGTTTTGCCAGTGTAGGGAGAGGTTGCTTTGTGGAGCAGGGACAGACTGTTAGGGACACCAAACGCTAGCTAATAGGGCCACAAAATTCCTTTTAAGGACTGGTATAGGTGTGCTATAGATAGGTCTGATATAATGAGTAGTGTGATACTGTATACTTTTAATGTACAGGGTGGGCTGTTGCCATTTCTTTACTTAAGAGATAGGATAACCGGATTAAGTTGCTTCTGAACCTATCTTGTGGATTACAGAAGATCTCTGATGGAGGACAAATTCACACAGACACCATGCTTTTGTTTCCTCAGGAACACACACTGCTCTGCTCACTGCAGCCTCTTTTTTTTTTTTTCCTCTCTGAGTGCAACTTTATTTAAACACTTCTTGGTTAACAAACAGACAACATATTCATATGACTGTAGATCAATGGATAAGCTGTATAAGGGCATATAAAAAGATGTCATATATCTTAACACCCCCACTTGCTCTTATACTGCTTATGAGAAATAGTTTGGTACAGTTACATCATTTTACTATCTATATTCCAAAAATATAACTCACAAACCTATCAAGCTTAAACTTTGTTATTGGTTTAGTCATAACATCAGCTACCATTTTATCCGTAGAACAATACTCAAGATCTATCTTGCCTTCACTCAGAACAGATCTAAGGAAATGAAATTTAATGTCAATATGTTTGCATCTCTGATGGTAAACTGGGTTCTTTGCGAGAGCTATCGCACTCTGATTGTCTTCAAAAATCTTTACTGGCTCATACTGACATTCACTGTCCAATTCTCTTAGCAATTGTGCAAGATATAGACTCTCCTGTGTGGTTGCGGCTAATGCTATATATTCAGCTTCACAGGAAGATAGTGCAATTGTTGGTTGTTTCTTTGACTTCCAAGAAATCAGGGGTCCATTTTCAGTCAGGCTGAAACAATATCCTGTTGTGCTTCTCCTATCAATCTAGTCCGAGGCCCAACTGGCATCACTATATGCCTCTAGTTTTAATTTCTCTCTACATTTTCTGTAGCATAGTTCAAAATTGACAGTTCCTTTCAAGTATCTCAGTACGTGTTTGGCAGTGATCATGTGTTGTACACTTGGTTGTGAAAAGTGTTGTGACAGTTTGCTTATAGTCCAACTCAAATCCGGTCTTGTACACGTAGCCACATAAATCAAACTGCCTACTATCTCCCGATAGCTTTTAACATCTGCAAGTTCACTTTTGTCGTCGAAATCTAATTTTTGTTCACAGGGAGTAGATCTCGGTTTACAATCTGACATACCAAATCTTTCTATCATTTTCAAAATGTTACTCTTCTGATTCATCTTCACCGTTTCACTAGTCTGTCTAAAATCGATGCCCAAAAAATAGTTCAGTTTCCCAAGATCCTTCATTTTGTCGCAAGCGTTAACTTCACATCATTGAGTAGTTTTTCATTGCTTGCAGCAATGATCAGATCATCAACCCATATTAGTAATATTGCTTGTTCATTGCCTTTCTGTTTGACATATACACAATGGTCTACAGAATTTTGTATAAATGCATTTGAACATAGATAATCATGTAGCATCTTGTTCCAGTTTCTTCCCGATTGCTTAAGACCATACAGTGACTTTTTTAGTTTGAGAACTAGCTTTTTATTTGTGTCATCTTTGATCTCAAAACCTTCTGGTTGGTCTATATATATATATATCACAATCAATTGGGGCATGCAAGTAAGCTGTCTTCACATCCATTTGATGCAAAATTAAATCATATTGTGCTGCCATTTGCATCAAAATGCGCAATGAAGTAAAGTTTGCGGTTGGAGAAAAAGTTTCCATGTAGTCAGTTTCCTTTACTTGATTATAACCTTTTGCCACAAACCTGGCTTTGTATGTTTCAGTTCCATTTGCATTGCTTTTTATCACATATACTCATCTACCCCCCACTGAATTTTTACCTTCTGGTAATGTGGTCAATGTGAAGGTATCATTCTCCTTTAGTGATTCCATCTCTTCTTTCATTGCATCTAACCAACTTTGTGACTGGGGTGTTTCCATGGCTTCTCTGAAGGTCTGGGGTACATCATGTGCTCTATAGCAGTAATCTATATTCATCAGCACCTGATCATCACAAACAGATTCTAGTACATAGTCATTTAAATACTGAGGAGTTTTTCTATTTCTTGTAGGGTATCTTGTACCATGGTCATCATCTTTGTCCTCTGCAATCTCCGCTAAAGAATCTGGGGTCTCTTTAGTCATTGGACTTGATACAGGAATTACACTCCTTTCCTCATAGTCATCATCATTATTGTCCAACAGCTCAGTCTGAGTTTGTTTCTCGATTACGTCCTTTTCAATGAACTTTACTAGTCTGTGCTTGAAGACTTTGCCAGTTTCAGGGTAATACACCAGGTAAGAGGGACTATTTTTGTCATATCCTACAAAAATCCCTTTTGTGCATTTTGGATCCAACTTTTTCTTATTGTGTTTGTATGCAAAACATTCTGATCCAAAAATCTTCATTTTTGAAAAGTCTGGTTTCTTCCCTGTCAGTGTGTTGTACGGCGTTTGCTTCAAACGACTGTTAAAACATCGATTTCGAATCATAGCTGCTGTCATCACTGCATATGTCCATAACTCTTTTGGTACTTTACTCTCGATTAGCATACATCTTGCCATCTCTATCAGTGTTCTCCAGTTTCTTTCAGCCGTTCCATTTTGATGTGGTGAATAAGGTGCTGAAGTCTCATGTCTTATGCTCCTCTTTATGAGTAGTGACTGGAAGTCATTCGATGTGAATTCGGTACCATTGTCTGACCTCATTCTCTTGATGGTCCCATAGGGGGCAGTATCAGCGATAAACTTCTCTGTGGCTAGAACTGTGTCACTCTTGTTTTTCAGAAAGTATACAAACACTGCACCAGAATAATCATCAGTGAACGCTATGATGTATTTGAATCCGTCCTTTGCAACTGGCTCTATAGGACCTGCTAAATCTGTGTGCACTAGTTCAAGTGAGTATTTTGCACGGGTGTCAGACTCTCTGTTTCTACTTTGAGCAAATTTCCCTTGGGTACAAATCTCACATTTCAGGTTGGACTTATCAACCTTACCTTGGATCTTCATTCCATCTACTAGATTCTGTAGTTTCAAGATATCATCGTAATTACAATGACTAAGGATTTCATGCCATATCTGAATATCATAACAACCGTAACAACTGTCTTCACATCCCTTATAGGTGTTCAAATAGTAAAGCCTGTTGTATTTCTTTATAATACATTTTGTACCATTCTTATGAACCAGAATACTGTCATCTTGTCGGAATTCAACAGACGCCCCATTCCTTGTTGCTGCTTCAACTGAGAAAATGTCTTGTGGATATGTGCGGATAAATAATGCGTTATGTAGCAATGTCCTCATTTGTTTTCCCTTACTGTCCATTAGGTACACTTCTGCGTCGCCTCTTTTGAGCGCTACACCGGAAGTTCTTTTCCCATCTGCCAACTCCATGTAGTGTTTCTCTGGCATAAACGAGGTGTCAAATCTTTTAAATTTCTTAATGTCTGTAATAATATGCGATGTTGCTCCTGTATCTACCATCAGGCTTTTTGTTACGGGATTGCTTAACTGGTCTAAGCTTATTTTAAAAGCAAATGTTTGTTCTGTATCATCAACTACATGCTTTACATTGTCTCGTGCTTTTCGTCTGCACAATGTCTCTCTGTGAGTGGAGCTCCTGCAATAATTACACCACTGTGTCTTCCTTTTATTCACTTCACTCTGCTTGGACATGCATTGGCTTTGTGACCTTTCTCATTACAACTGTAGCAGATAATGATGTCTTTCTCCTTTGTTGGTATAGCAGGGGTGCTGGCCTTCATAACATTATCAGTGCTTGTGCTGCTACGATATTTTTCAGTGTCCTCAAAAATCCTTAACTTGGTTTTAAAATCAGTAAAAGTCATATCTTCTTTACCTTGTGTTATATGGATTGCAAATGGTTTGAATGATTCAGGCAGGCCTTTAAGAATCATAGCAACTAATAGTCCATCACTGAGGGTCTCTCCTGCATTTCTAAGTGCTGTAATAGCTGTTTCTGTGCGTATGATATAGTCTGTGACACTTTCACATTCAGATTTCTGAAGAGATGTTAGTTCTGTGTATAAATTTATGATACGTGGCTTACCTTGGCCAGCGTAATGATCTCTCAGGATTTTCAGCGCTTTCCTTCCATTATCAGTTGCTTCTCTCATTATAAGAGATAGACTTTTATCATCTAGGAATTGTATTAGTTCAGCATAAGCTTCTTCATTCTTATTCCTATCTTGCATAGGATCTACTCCGTCTGCTGGTTCACGCAGGATGGTTTCTTTAAGATTCATCAAGCGTAGATGGCCTAGGAATTTTGTCTCCCACAGCTCATAATTCTTCTCATCTCCATCGAAAAGTAGCCTGCTCCATCGGCTCGTTCCATCTCTCCTGGGCCCATAACCTGTTGCCATTTCTTTACTTAAGAGATAGGATAACCGGATTAAGTTGCTTCTGAACCTATCTTGTGGATTACAGAAGATCTCTGATGGAGGACAAATTCACACAGACACCATGCTTTTGTTTCCTCAGGAACACACACTGCTCTGCTCACTGCAGCCTCTTTTTTTTTTTTTTCCTCTCTGAGTGCAACTTTATTTAAACACTTCTTGGTTAACAAACAGACAACATATTCATATGACTGTAGATCAATGGATAAGCTGTATAAGGGCATATAAAAAGATGTCATATATCTTAACATGGGCCATTTATATGGATACACCTTAATAAAATGGGAATGGTTGGTGATATTAACTTCCTGTTTGTGGCACATTAGTATATGTGAGGGGGGAAACTTTTCAAGATGGGTGGTGACCATGGCGGACATTTTGAAGTCGGACATTTTGAATCCAACTTTTGTTTTTTCAATAGGAAGAGGGTCATGTGACACATCAAACTTATTGGGAATTTCACAAGAAAAAAAATGGTGTGCTTGGTTTTAACGTAACTTTATTCTTTCATGAGTTATTTACAAGTTTCTGACCACTTATAAAATGTGTTCAATGTGCTGCCCATTGTGTTGGATTGTCAATGCAACCCTCTTCTCCCACTCTTCACACACTGATAGCAACACCGCAGGAGAAATGCTAGCACAGGCTTCCAGTATCCGTAGTTTCAGGTGCTGCACATCTCGTATCATCTGAAGGCAATCGTCTATGCTGTGAAGATAAGAGATGTGCAGCACCTGAAACTACGGATACTGGAAGCCTGTGCTAGCATTTCTCCTGCGGTGTTGCTATCAGTGTGTGAAGAGTGGGAGAAGAGGGTTGCATTGACAATCCAACACAATGGGCAGCACATTGAACACATTGAACACATTGAACTTGTAAATAACTCATGAAAGAATAAAGTTACGTTAAAACCAAGCACACCATTGTTTTTCTTGTGAAATTCCCAATAAGTTTGATGTGTCACATGACCCTCTTCCTATTGAAAAAACAAAAGTTGGATTCAAAATAGCCGACTTCAAAATGTCCGCCATGGTCACCACCCATCTTGAAAAGTTTCCCCCCTCACATATACTAATGTTCCACAAACAGGAAGTTAATATAACCAACCATTCCCATTTTATTAAGGTGTATCCATATAAATGGCCCACCCTGTACTTTCTAACATAGAAAGTATATTATAGTGCATTTATATTGTACAGCAGTTGTGTGCGGTTCTGCTGAAATACCGCAGCTATATAGAGGGATAAACGCTATTGGAATAAGTAATTGCAACTGGTGTGATATACCTGTTGCCCCCCAAAAAAAGTGATTGAGCGGTGTGATATACCTATAATAAACTTTCTAACATAGAAAGTATATTATAGCGCATTTGTATTGTGCAGCAGTTGTGTGCGGTTCTGCTGCAATACTGCAGGCATATAAAGGGACAAGCGCTATTGGAACAACTATTTGCAATGGGTGTGATATACCTGTTGCCCCAAACAATACTGATTGATGGGTACGATATACCTGCTTCCACAAAATACTGATTAAGGGGTTTGATATACCTGCTTCCACAAAATACTGATTGAGGGGTGCGATATACCAGCTGCCACCAAAATACTGATTCAGGGGTGCGATATACCACAAAATACTGATTGAGGAGTGCGATACACCTGCTTTTACAAAAAACTGATTAAGGGGTTTGATATACCTGCTTCCACCAAATATTGATTCAGGTGTTCTATATACCTGCTTCTACAAAATACTGATTGAGGGGTGCGATATACCCGCTTCTACAAAATTTTGTTTAATGGGTGCGATATACCTGCTTCCACCAAATATTGATTTAGGCCTGCGATACACCGGCTTCCACAAAATGCTGATTGAGGGGTGGGATATACCTGCTTCCACCAAATTTTGATTCAGGGGTTCTATATACCTGTTTCCACAAAATACTAATTGAGTGGTGCAATATACCAGCTTCTACAAAATACTGATTAAGGAGATCTATATACCTGCTTCCACAAAATACTGATTGAGGGGTGTAATATACCAGCTTCTACAAAATACTGATTAAGGGGATCTATATACCTGCTTCCACAAAATACTTATTAAGGGGTTTGATAAACCTGCTTCCACAAAATACAGATTGAGAGGTGTGATATACCTGCTTCCGCAAAATACTGATTAAGGGGTTTGATATACCTGCTTCCACAAAATACAGATTGAGGGGTGTGATATACCTGCTTCCACAAAATACTGATTAAGGAGTTTGATATACCTGCTTCCACAAAATACTGATTGAGGGGTGCGATATACCTGCTTCCACCAAATATTGATTGAGGCCTGCGATACACCGACTTCTACCAAATACTGATTGAGGCCTGCAATATACCTGCTTCCACGAAATACAGATTGAGGAGTGCGATATACCTGCTTCCACAAAATACCGATTAAGGGGTTCTATATACCTGCATCCACAAAACACTGATTGAGGGGTGCAATATACCTGCTTCCACCAAATATTGATTGAGGCCTGCGATACACCAGCTTCCACAAAATACAGATTGAGGGGTGCGATATACCTGCTTCTACAAAATACTGATTAAGGGGTTCTATATACCTGCTTCCACAAAACACTGATTGAGTGGTGCGATATACCTGCTTCCACCAAATATTGATTGAGGCCTGTGATACACAGACTTCCACAAAACACTGATTGAGGGGTGCGATATAGCTGCTTCCACCAAATATTGATTGAGGCCTGCGATACACCGTCTTCCACAAAATACTGATTGATGGGTGCGATATACCTGCTTCCACAAAATACTGATTAAGGGGTTAAATATATCTGCTTCCACAAAATACAGATTGAGGGGTGCGATATATCCACTTCCACAAAATACTGATTAAGGGGTTTGATATACCTGCTTCCACATCTTACAGATTGAGGGGTGCGATATACCTGCTTCCACAAAATACTGATTAAGGGGTTTGATATACCTGCTTTCACAAAATACAGATTGAGGGGTTTGATATACCTGCTTCCACAAAATACTGATTGAGGGGTGTGATATACCTGCTTCCACCAAATATTGATTGAGGCCTGCGATACACCGGCATCCACCAAATACTGATTGAGGCTAGCAATATACCTGCTTCCACAAAATACAGATTGAGGGGTGCAATATACCTGCTTCCACAAAATACAGATTGAAAGGGTGTGCTTTACTTGCTTCCACAAAATACTGATTAAGGGGTTTGCTATACCTGCTTCCACAAAATACAGATTGAGGGTTGCAATATACCTGCTTCCACAAAATACTGATTAAAAGGTTCTATATACCTGCTTCCACAAAACACTGATTGAGGGGTGCGATATACCCGCTTCCACCAAATATTGATTGAGGCCTGTGATACACCAGCTTCCACAAAATACTGATTGAGGGGTGCGATATACCTGCTTCTACAAAATACTGATTAAGGGGTTTAATATACCTGCTTCCACAAAATACAGATTGAGAGGTGCAATATACCTGCTTCCACAAAATACTGATTAAGGGGTGCGATATACCTGCTTCCACAAAATACAGATGGAGGGTTGCGATATACCTGCTTCCATAAAATACTGATTAAGGGGTTCTATATACCTACTTCCACAAAATACTGATTGAGGCCTGCGATAAACCTGCTTCCACCAAATACTGATTGAGGCCTGCGATATACCTGCTTCCACAAATACTGCTCTTCTATAGGGACTTAGGGACAGGGTCATTTTGAAAATGACAGGCAGAGGATGAGGCAGGCTGTTCCGCAGGGGTGGTAGGGGTCGGGCAGGTACACCAGGCCAGAGCCTAAGTAAGAAGTCGGAGAAGGTGAGTGCGATTATGTCAAAGGAAACACCAGAGTTGGTTGAGTGGCTCACTCAGCCTTCCGCTTCTGCACCCTCCTTATCCTCTGTATCTGCGCCCTCCTCACTCTCTGCTGTGTGCACCCCAAAAGACACCACCACCATAGCCCCTCCACTCAAGTCAGAGGAATTATTTTCCCATTTATTTCCAGACCTTACCGATGCACAGCCATTCTTGGCATTGGATGAAGAAGAGGAGGTAGCAACGGCCTCCACCCAGCAGTCTGGCGACAGTACCCAGATCAGCGAGAGTGGTCCCCGCTGTTGCTGCCTACTCGGAGATCTCTAATGTCAGTGGTTGTGAAGGTGACGATGATGACGTGTCCATGGACGTCACATGGGTACCCACAAGCGAGAAAGAGAAGGAGAGTTCAGAGGGAGAGACGGAGCAGCAGATAGGGAGGAGAAGGAGGAGAAACAGGCAGAACTCGCAGTGCACAGGAGGCAAAAAGCAGACTGCAAATGTATCTGGAGCAAGTCATCCATCATGCACGGTCACATCTTGCTCTCCCAGGATGCCAAGCTCCGCAGTGTGGGCTTTTTTTTAACGTGTCAGCTGCTGATAACAGTGTGGCCATCTGCAGCCTGTGCTGTCAACGCATAAGTCGCGGTGAGCCCAACACTAACCTAGGCAAGACCGTCTTAAGAAGGCACCTGGCCTCCCATCACCTAGCCCAGTGGGAGCAATGCTGTCAGAACCCACAAAGCCACACTCCAGGCA